>NC_143416.1:9991416-10298833 GCF_059467195.1 Physcomitrium patens | reverse complement strand
CTAATTATAAAAGTTATAAGGCAATTGGAGTTTATATATAGTTGAGATATCTAAAAAGAGTTTTTTTGAGTGCTTTATATTGGAATTAAGCACTTTTGAATTAAAATTAAAATTATGTTCTTCTTATAAAGATGAAACATATTAGGATTCTTGAATACTTGTAAAATATAATTCCACCTTCTACAGCTAGCTGCTCAATGCATTTCTAAACAAAACAACATATAATACAATAATGGTCTCCATTCTAACTTAAAAAAACTTGTTTTCTTACATATTATCTTCTTTGTCAACCATGCTTCTCATTTTGTGGTTACATTGTTTCTTTGGATAATATTGAGTAGTATTTTTAGCTTTTCCATAATATAAATATAAGCCTTCTTGACATTATCGAGTCTTTTCTTACTTTATGAAGGATTTAAAATATATTATATTAATTTGTATTGATTTTGATCTTAAGTAATAAGTTTTTAAAAACTTGGGAATTGTTGTCATTATTGACTTGTTTCTCTCTAACTAAGTCTTTATTCTTGATATCTTTCAAATAATCAATTGTGACAAGCAATGGCTTGAATAATAAATTATTTAAAAGAATTTTCCTTTGGCATTGTAAATAATAAATCTTTGATAATATCCTTCAATCCATATCAAAATAGATTGATAAGGGCTTTCTCATTCCAGTCGACATTGCAAGCAAGGGTTTGGAATTCAACGATATATATGATAGCTCACAATGATCCTTGTTGTAAGAATAAGAGTTTGATTTCTATTACTCTTTTTCAATTATTTTTTCCAAATGTGGCTGTAAATACTTCTAAGAATGAATTCAAATCATAAAAGACTCATGAATCTTATTCTATTAAAGGTGCAAATTAAAAGAGAGCACTTTCAAATAAAAGTGAGCTTATAAATCTGACTTGAATAAATCCATTAGGGTATTAGAAGAGAATCAACCTTAGATAGAGTATAACTTGTTACAAAAATACTCAAAATTTTGATCTTGTTCCATCAAACTTCTCAAGCATATTTATCCTTATCCACAACATACTTATAGAAGCAAAACTCTTTGGATTTGGTTATGAGGTTGATCTACTTGGTTCTTTCAATTGCACAACTTCTTGTTCCAAATTTTGTTCTTTTATAGGTGTAGGATAGGTATTTTCATTATTTACAATGAAAATACATAATTTTTTTTATTCTTAGAGTATTAACAAGGTCATAAAGATTTGCAAGAGTTATAAATCTATTCTCACTTTTATTAAGATTAGCATCCATAATCTTTCTTTCTATAGATAATTCAAACAAATTCAAAAAGTTAAATTAGAAGAGGATAATCTGTAATCTCTAATATCAAATAAAAATTTCTACAAAGAGGGATAATCTACTCTCTTCTACGAAAAAATCATTGTTAAAAAATAAGATTTTTAATTTACAGATGGAAAGTCTGAAACCTTCAAAATACAAAAATAGATGTGGGATACTCTACTAACTTTTAAACAAGATAAAAATAATAAATAAGTACTCTCTATATATACAATTTAACAAAGGGCTATGTGGCGATGTTCTATAAGACCTCCATTATGTATTGACTTTGTATGATGCATGCCTTGACTTACAAGGCAAGTTTTTCTCCATGTGGGCCACATAATTAGCTTGGTCTTCAAGCTAACAACATGTGTGGCACATGGCCAACTTGTTGACCACTTTTCTAAACCAAAAAGTCAATTAAAGACACCTATAAAATCAAAGTAGTATCTATAAAGCTTCTAAGAAGCTTCCATAAAAGATATTATAGAATTAAATTACTTTTATATACTTCTATTTACTTCTATTTATTTATACAGATAATTATTGGCTTACATCCATATGTCCATGACATTAACCTCCTCCCCCTTGTAAGGACGAATTCCACGAGGAGCTGTCATCATATGATGAAAAAAATCTATGATGTGATGAATTGTATTCACTACATGCTCAGATCTTTATTCTCTTCAAAGATGGTTGATAGGGCCTCTTAACATGGTTTGATAGTGTCTCATACCATGGTGAAAAGACTACCATGTTATCTAATCGTTGTTGAGGCCTTCATAACTTCTTTCAAATAAAATATTTTGAATACTATTAGGAGTTGTTTCTACCTCTAATAAAATTATCAAACATTGAGAGCCTCTTCCAAGGTTGTGATATCAAATGCATTATATCTTGCCATCTATTCAAGAAAAAATATGTTGTTCTTGAGGATCTTTATCTCGATTGCATCATCTTGAAGGTTATGAAAATTGTAATGTCTCATCCAACAGGTTAGGAAACAAAGGCTCTTCAATCAAATCCATTAGTTATTGGTTCTCCATCTCCTCAACATCACAACTACAAAGAAGCTACAAACAAGGATTGAAAATAAAATGTTATCTTGCCTAGATCTTATTTTTCTTATAAGAAAGATTTTTTATTTTGATTTTGATGGACGTTGTCGATGAAAAGCGTCAACTATCTTTGTTATATTTGCAAGATTCTTTATTAGCTCTCATGTACGTTCACTAATATCATATCTGCACTAATAGACAAGATATTCTAATTTTGGCACTGCCTTGAATCTAGGACTTCTTTTACTTTGAACTCCTCTTTATTATCCACTTTCATAGGAGTTGGTAGAGCTTGTCTTCTTCTTGTTTTGTCCACTATCTTCTATGATTCAAAAAGAGACTTGTGGAATACTTGATGGATTTTTATTAAATCTGGTAGGTGTAAATGATATGTAACAGGATTGATTTGTGCAAAAATAGAAAATGGTCAAAGTCTTCTTTAGCCCAACTTGTCAAAAGGACGAATAATCTTGATATTGCGACAAAGTAATCATACCTTGTCACCCATGTAGAATGGTAGTTGTTCCTTTCGATAGACGTCTGCATTAATCTTTTGTTGTTCTTGAGCTTCTTTTAACTGCACCTTTATTGTTACATGTAGCTCTAATAAATGATTTGCCAAATCTTTTGCCACAAGATTATGAGCTTTTGAAAAGTCAAAAGTATCAAGTTATGGATGATAACCATAATTGACAAAGAAAGATATTTATTTTGTAGAAGAATGTACTATGTTATTATAAGCAAATTCTTCCAATGGCAAAAGAATTATCCAATCATCTTGTTGGTAGTTGATGGTACATCTTGAATACTGCTCCAAAACTTGATTAATACGCTCTGTTTGTCCATTAATTTGAGGATAGAATGCCAAAGATAGTTTTATATCTACTTTTAGAATCTTAAAAAGAGTCTGCCAAAATCTTGATATAAATTGAGTTCCTCTATCTGATATAATATCTTTGGATAATCCATGATAGCAATAGATGTTTTCTAGAAAGAGCTTAGATGTTTCTTCATTTGTGATTGATTTTGTATATAATATAAAATATACTATCTTGGTAAAATGATCTACTTTCATGAATATAGAGTCATAAGAATTTGAGATTAGAAGATCTGTTGACGTGTTGCAACACGACTATATTGTGAAAATATAAATGGAAAAGATTTATTAATATTTAGTCAACTTGGATGTTAGAAACAATGGCCACTTCCAGTGCCAATATTCAGGGGTCAGTTAATGTCACCCCATTGCAAGTTGTACCATCGAACGTGACAACACTATATGCTTCACCGGTGTCATCAAACTAGGTACCATTTGTACCAATAGGACGACCAGAATCATTTTCTAATCCTACATGGAACAATCCTAGTAGGTATATACCAATGGAGACATCTAATATGCCTAATAGGAGTACAAGAAGACCACTTCATTGTTTCCGTTGCAGACATATTGGTCATTATGCTATTGAATGTCCTAATCCTAGAGCTAGTGACAATTATGCTTCAACGTGTGGGAATAGCAAGCAATCGGGGCATACTTATCAGTAATGTAATGCTTCGTTCTATTTCAATAATTGCGATCAGCAGATCAAAAGCTAGGGAAAAATTGAGGAGATAAGTCGAGATCTTCAAGATTCTTTGGTAAATCGGATGGAATAAGTCCGAGCCGTTGTTATCAGAGGTCGACAAAAGAAGAAAGGACCAATTCAATATTGAGGTGAGTTTGATGTGAAGGGCCAATTTGACCCAATTACGATGACATTCAATTTAGGTCCTAGTATGGGCCTCTCCTACTTAATATGAGACTTGACTCGATTGGACAACCCTATGAGGTCCCGAATACGGAGGCTTTGATTCTATTTCAAGCTGTTCTATTCTCTATGCTGTTTTGGAGAGATGTACTTTTCATGAAAAGATCCTCTTAGAGGCGGGAATTCTATGGAGGCAGGTCTGCTATTCCAATTTGGATTCCAGAGCAGAAGAATAAGAAACCTCACAGAGTTAAAAGAGAAGAGAAGAAAAGAAAGGGGACATTCGGAGATCAAGATTTTGAGATCGGAGAGCTAGCTTCAAGCTCCTCCAAAAAGTATAGAATTGGATTTTATAGGGTTTGGAAGGACTTTGCAATCATTGCTCAAAGTCAGTGTTTGTATTGGTGAATTGAGTTTTTTTTTTTTGTAATAAAGTTAAGATTAGTACTCTTGACTGTTTTGTAAAAATTAGAAAAATATCTATAGTTGAAATTTTAGAGATATCTAGATGGTTGAGTATGCCAAGTGCTTGCAAAAATTTGTGTTAATCTAATGGTACGGATAGAGGATATATGATCATTAGTATAAAGAGGTATCAAAAGTTGGCATATTATAGTTATTTAGGGTTTTTGTAATATTTGAGATGTATCAACTGGAATAAGATGAATTTAGATGCAATAAATCGAGGAGTTAAAAGTGGAGCTCCATACAAAATTTGAATAGGATTTAATAATCAAAGAAAGAGAAATTCCAAATTAAAGTTCGTCATCAACCTTCTAAGCGGCAGTCAAAGAACTTTAGCGTGGATTTATGGTATTTTCTTGCAATCTATAAGTTAGATTGGATTGAACTTCTTGAGCATTTAGAAGACTTGTAAAGACACTAGTGATAGAAGTCTCATAATAATCGGATGGTCAGATTGAGAATTACAGCTTGCCGAGGCTTGATGTCTAAGATTAGGATTTAAACAAATAAAATAAAATAAAATAAAATAAAAAAATAAAAAATAATAATAATAATAAATGAAGTAAAAGTAAAAATAATAAATAAAAAAAGAATCTATACTTATAATATTCAGAAGCTATTAAAAATAGTATTCTAAATACTTTGTATTGTAATTAAGCTTTTACATTGAAATCCAAAATAGTTTGTGTTTAGATGGTTGAAACCCACTAGACTACCTAGATACTTACAAAACATTGTTTTATCTTCCACAGCTAGATGCCTAACATGTTCTCAAGCTAGATAGCACGTAATACGACACCGTGATAAAATCCATAGAAATAGAAGATCATGGTTGTTCTGGAATATGTAATGGTTGAAGAAGTTCGTAAGGTCAATGATAAGGAGTTTTTGATCTTGAACAAATATCCTATGACTGAACAAAGTCATTCACACCCTTTCACATTTTTAGCCACAAAAAATCTCTAGATATAAGCTCTAATGCTTATTGTATGCACAATGTCCTACTAGTGGAAAGTCATGACTTACTTTAAGAATGTATAATCGTGCTTTTTCTTTTGGAACATATAATCGACCATTGAAATAGAGTAGTTTGTTTTTGAACTCATATTTAGAAGTATCTTGGGACTTAAAAAAAGGATTCTTGATATTGTGAATAAGAAGATCAAAAGACATACTTGATTGGATTTGTTTCACAAGGGTCGAATCAACAATCAATATTGATTTTATTACTTGAAGATGAAAATGCTCTGGCTTCAAGAGAATTTTTCTTTGCTGATCAAAAGATTCATTTTCTTCTTTTGGTACAAGATAAGAATGTCTAGAAAGGGTGTCTAACAAACCTTGTTGTTTTTTGGATCCATATGTGAGGTTGAAATCAAATCTTGATAAAGACATCGTCTGACAGGTTAGAGATGATTTTAAACACGTGCTAAGATAAAGTATTCAAGATTCTTGTAATATGTATATATAATGACTAGATTAAAAGTACCTTCTACATAATGACACCATTCTTGAAATAAATCTTTGATTGCAAAAACCTCTTTGTTGTAGATTTCATAATTAATCTTGATTGTTGAAATTTTTTTGGAATGAAAAGCTATTATTTGAAGTTAATCATTTATTTCCATTTGTGATAATATGGCACCTAAAACAAAGTCTAATGCATCTATTTCCATAAAAAAATGCCTTAGAAAAATTAACAAGATACAAGATTGGTGGAGAGATAAAGACCAACTTCAAAGTTTCAAAAGATGCTTCAACTTCTTTACTCCACTCAAGTTTTTTTTTACAAGTCAAACGTATAAGTGGGGCTCCAATTCGAGAGAAGTCTTTGATAAAGATCTTATAATAGTTGATAAAGTCCAAAAAGCATTAGACATCTTTTATTATTTTTGGAATTTTCCAATCCATAATTGTTTGAACTTTCTTAAGATCCATCATAAGTCCATCATTTAAAATGATGTATTCTAAAAAGTCGACTTGAGTAGTGTGGAATACATACTTTTCTATCTTAGTAAAGAATCTTGCATCTCTTAATTTGTGTAATATACAACAAAAATAAAGTTTATATTCATCTATATTCTTAGACAAATAACAAAATTATCTAAAAACTCTCAAAATACATCATTCATTAGATTTTGAAAAGCTACTGGTATATTTATAAGTCCAAAAGGTATAATATTGTCTTCAAAATATCCATATCTAGTTTGAAACATAATCTTATATTCATTTCCTTATTTAATATGTATTAGATTGTATGCTCTTTGTAGATCTATTTTTGTGTAGATCTTAACTTGATTCAATTGATTGAGAAGTTCAGATATTAAAGATAGAGGATATCCATTCTTGATGGTCATCTTACTGAATCCTCAATAATCAATATATATCCACAATGACTCATCTTTCTTCTTCTTAAATAAAATTGGAGCTCATGTTCGTGATTTGGAATGGCATATGAAATTCTTGGCTAGATTTTCTTCAATATATTTCTTGAGTTTAGCCAACTCATTTTGTGATAAACTTTAGGTTGGTTCAAATGACAGTTGTGCTCTTTTTGGAAGGTCGATTGAGTAGTCATAGGGATGATATTTTGGAAGAGTATCCACATTCTTATTCTCAAATACATCTTGAAATTCTTTATATTGGCTGAAAATGCGACTTGAAGTCTTCGCATCATTAGAAACAGGTTTGGCATGAATGAGACAAGATGACCTTTCTTTTACAACATGCAAAAAAACTCTTATACCTACAAATATAGGTTTAATTGTATTAGACTTATGACTTTTTATTGAATTAATTTCACTCTTGATTATGCTTTTGGAGAAGTCAAGGATATGAAAAATTCAATACATGCAAGGATTATACTTTTTTAACCATGATAAACCTAAAATGACTAGATTAGAAGGAGATCTAATTATATTAAAGATTATGCAACTACTATGACCATTTATTGCTACATCTATAGGAAGTGTTTTATGAGTGACATCCATAGAAGATAACACACGACCATCTATGACTTCAACATGAACAGGTTTGGTTTTCTATACTAATAGTATTTTATGACTTTTAACAAATTCTATATGTAAAAACAAGTTGAGGCTCCTGAATCTATTATGGCAAAGGCTTTATAATTATTAGGTTCAAAACAAATACCTATTATAAAACAAAGAGAGGGTTCTGAGGAAAGGATATGACCTTTATTAGAAATTGTACAAGATTCTAGCCATACAGTCCCTATTGTAGCTGGACAAATTTGTTTTCCAACATATTATCTTCTTTGATAGATGTATTCCTCATTTTGTGATTTTTTCACTTCTTTGGATAATGTTGAGTAATGTGTTTAGGTTCTCTACAATATAAGCACAATCCTTCTTGACGACAATAAGTCTTTTCTTACTTAGTAAGAAGTTTAAAACGTACTGCAATAATTTGCATATGCTCTACTTTTGAATGTATGTGTTGAAGAAATGTTGGTATTGCCATCGAATTGCAGTAATTTTGAGGCCCATTTGTGCGACTCTTAGATCAAAATTTAAAAAGTCGATTGTTATATTTTACAATAAAGTCAATTACTTGATTGAATTTTTAACGATCAGGTAAGTTGAGCATCAATTTCTTTACCTCATAATGTAATCCATAGAAAAATTGGCTAATAAGTGCAACAACATCTCACTTGATATCAATTTCAAGTTGTCAAAATTGTGAAATATATAACGTTACAGATCGATTGCTTTCTTGCAAAATATTGATCTTGTTGTTTCCAACACGAGTTGCATCATGTTCTCCATATATGGATTGGAATTTTACCAAAAATACCTCCAAATTATCCAATATTAGATCATTATTCAAGAAACAATGATCTAATATTGGATTTTTATTTTGGTACTCTTAGTTCTCTAATACTTGAAGGATGTTTCACCATGGGTAGAAGGATATGATTTGGTATAGATATTGAAGCAGCTCTAATCATCTCTATATCCTCACTTCCTACCATTCTTGTTGATCCTTAAGGTAGTAAACTAAGTTGATGCATCCCAAGCATCAACTCCCTCAATTGCTCCTACATTTATGCCATTGCACTCTTCATTTCAACAAGCTCTACCATAATAATACTCAAAAAAATATCTAATACCACTCAAGATAAGTAGAAGAAAGGACTTGAGGACAAAAAAAATACTAAGAATAATATCAATTTAGAAGAGGGTAATCCATAACTTCTAATATACTTATGTCTTATCATGAGAAAGGGGTAATCCACTCTTAATCAAGATAAAACAAAGTTTTGATATTATAAGTATACTCTTGTTAATCTTTCATGGACATGAACTATAAGATGATACATAAACTAATAAAATTCATATCAAAAAAAGAGTGCCAAAATAAAAATAAGAAAGTACATATATTTGAAAGAAACTAAAATGGCTTATTGCCAAAAGACAAGGAAATTTGAGACTCTTGAAACTAGAGTAGAAGTAAAAAAGGAGTTAACAAGAGTGAAGAGGGCTTCACTCTTGTCTCTTTATATACTATCTAACTAAGAGCTATGTGGCGATGTTCTATAGGACCTCCATTATGTGTTGACTTTATATGATACATGCCTTGACTTATAAGGCAAGTTTTTTATGTATGGACTACATGGTTAGCTTGGTCTTCAAGCTAACAATATGTGTGGCACATGGCCAATTTGTTGACCACGTTTTTAAACCAAAAAGTCAATTAAAGACACCTGTATAGTCAAAATAATATGTATGAAGCTTTTAGAAAGCTTTCATAGAAGATATTATAGAATTAACTTATTTTTACCTATTTCTACTTATTTCTATCTATTTATACAAGTAATTATTGACTTATATGCATATATCTATGACAATAATTCACTCACTTTTAAACAAGACAAAAACAATTAATTAGCACTTTTATCAAATTATCAAGGATATGAATCTTAGAGAAATAAATCCTCAATAAACTTTTGTATCATTAGAAAGAATTAGAAAATCACTCAAAGGTGATATTATATTGAATTAGAATGGCTAATATTAAAAACAAGAAGTCTAGAAAGTTTTCAAAAAAGACTAAGGTTTAGAAAGGATTAATAAGAGTGAAAAATGCTTTACTCTTGTCTCTGTATATGCTCTTAACTAAGAGCTATATGGTGATATGTTATAAGACCTCCAAAACGTGTTGACTTTGCAAGACACGCATCTTAATTTGTAAGGTAATTTTTTTATATGTGCGCCATATAGTTAGCTTGTTTCACAAGCTATCAACATGTGATTTACTTGTTGACCAAGTTTCTAACCTACTAATCAATTACAAATACATATAAATTCAAAGTAATATCTATAAAACTTATAAGAAGCTTTTCTAAAAGATATTATGAAATAAATCTATTTTTATCTATTTTTACTTATTTCTACCTAATTATATAGATATTTACTATAATACATATGTATATCTATGACATTCATCTATAAAGACAAACTTGAATGGAGCAAAGAAGCTGAAGCATCTTTTGAAGCCTTAAAAATAACATTTATTTTTATATCAATCTTGTATCACGTCAATTTCTTGAAGGCATTTTTCATAGAAACAAACACATCTAACTTTGCTATAGGTATAGTTTTATCATAAATGGGAGCAAATGAGAAGCTCTATCAAGTAGCTTTCTATTCCAAGAAGTTTTTAGCAACCAAGAGTAAATATAAGATCTACAACAAAGAACTTTTTACAATTGTGGATTCATTTCAAGAATGGCATCATTGTTTAGAAGGAACCTCAAGTCCAATAGGTACATATAAAAATTATAAAAACCTCAAATATTTCATGTGAATACATATTTTGAATTGTCACCAAATTAGTTGGATCATGTTTTTATCAAGATTTGATTTTAAGATCACATATCAATCTTTAAAATAATAAGATTTATTAAATACTATTTTTAAATTTTCTTATCTTATACCAAAAAAAGAGATATAACTTTTTATTAATAAAAAATGATTCTTTTGAAGTTGGTGTATTTTCATTGTGAAGTAATGAAATCAACATTGATTGTTGATTCAACCTTTTTCAAGTAAATTCAATTGGGTATGTCTTTTAATCCTATTATTTATGATATTAAAAATTATTCTTTTAAATCTTATGATTCTTATAAATTTGAATTCAAAAATAATCTATTCTATTTTGAAGAACAATTATCTATTCTAGAAGGCAAAGCATGATTATGTGTCTTCAAAGCTTATTACAACTTTCTAGCAATGAGATATTTTGGATATTATAAGACTTTGGAGCTAATATCTAAAGATTTTTGGTTGTTTCAAATATAAAAGGTAATCAAAGACTTTATACAATCATGTGATAATTATTTAAGATCAAAAACTCTTCATCATTGATCTTATAGATTTCTCTAGCCATTACTTATTCTAAAACAACCATGGTCTTCTATTTATATGGATTTTATTATAGACCTTCAAATCTTAGATTTGTATGATTCTATATTTATAATAGTATTGTGATAGTAGATCATTTTATTAAGATAGCACATTTTATATCATGTACAAAATTTATCATAGGTGAAGAAACAATTAAGTTTTTTTTTTTACAATATTTATTGCAATCATGGATTGTTCAAAGATATTATATTAAATAAAGAAACTCAATTTGTATCAAGATTTTAAAGAATCATTTTTAAGATTCTAAAGATGGTCATATAACTATCCTTAACTTTTTATTTTCAAATCAATGGACAAATAAAGCTTATAAATCAAATTTTAGAGAAGTATTTAAGGTATACCATAAACTATCAATAAGATGATTGATTAACTATTTTGCCATTAGCAAAGTTTGCTTATACTAATATAATATATTTTTTATGCAACAATTTTTTTTTTGCTAAATATATTTATCATCTAAGATTTGATGCTTATGACTTCTCAAAAATTGATAATGTTGTAATGAAAGATTTAGAAAATTGTTTATTTGAGCTACATACTATAATGAAGGCCCAATTAAAAAAAACTCAAAAATGACAAAAGAACAATATAGATGCCTATTGTAAAGAGTAGCCTCAATTTTATGTTCGTAATAAGATATGATTATTTTATTACAATATCAAGACTACCATTCTTATGATAAGTTGGATTATTATAGGCTTTGACCATTTCTTATTTGTGAATAAGTCAATCCAGTTGCTTATCAATTATATCTATTGGAGTCTATGAAGATCCATCATGTATATTACATGTCTCTTTTTGAGCCATATAAGATAATGAATATCTCAAAAAAAAGACAAATACCACTCATTTCTAAAGAAGTGGATAATAATGAAGAATTTGAATTAGAAGAAGTCTTAGATTCAAGGCAACACCAAAATAGATTGGAATATCTTATTCATTGGTACAAATATGATATTAGTGAATGCACATGGGAGTTAACAAAGAATCTTACAAATGTAGCAAACAAAGTTGAGATTTTTTTTATTGATGCCATCCATCAAATCAAGATGAAGAATAACAATCTTTGCTATAAAAGAAATAAGATGTAGGAAAGTTATCTTCTATTCTTATTTGTAGTTTTTATGTATTTATGGTATTAAGGAGATGGAGAACCAATATTTAGTAGATTTAATTTAAGAGCTATCATTTGTTGATTTATTAGATGAAATATTGTAATTATTTCAACTTTCAAGAGGATGTAATCGAGATAAAGATTCTCTAGAACTACATGTTTTTTTTTCAAATAGATGGTAAGATATAATGTGTTTGATATCATGTCTTTGGAAGGTACTAATGATGTTTGGTAATTTTTATTAAAAGTAAGAAGAGTTCTTAGTAGTATCTCAAATATTTTATTTGAAGGGAATTATGAAGGCCTCAACAACAATCAAATAATAGGGTGGTCTTCCCACCTTCATATGGGACATTATCGATGAGTAAAAGAACCTATTAACTATCTTTAAAAAGAACAAAATTCATAGTATGTGGTAAAATATAACTTGCTACATGTTGAATTTTTTCAATGTATGATGACTACTTGTCATAGAACTCGTTGCTAAAAGGGAAGATACTATCATAGACATACATATTTACTCCAATAATTACCTATATGATTACATAGAAGTAGGTAAAAATATATTAATTTCATAATATCTTCTTAAAAAGCTTTTTAGTAGCTTCATAAATGTGGCTTTTACTTTACACATACTTATAGTTGATTAATAGGTTAGAAACTTGGTTAACAAGTTAGCCACATATCACACGTATTGGTAGCTTATGGAATAAGCTAACTATGTGATGTATACATATAAAACTTGCATTACAAGTTAAAACATATATCTTGCAAAGTCTACACATATTAGAAGTCTTATAGAACATTGTCATACAACTTTTAGTTAGATAGTATGTATAGAGGCAATAATGAAGCCTTCTTCACTCTTGTCAAAGCCTTTCTTGTTCTTATCTTTGGCAATAGTCATTTTAGTTTAATATTATACTAGCTTTGAGTGAATCTCTAGTCTTTTCAAGTGACATAAGGATGTATTGATCATTTAGTTCTTTGAGATTCATGCCCTCAACAATATGTACATATATTTTTTAAATTGTTGTGGTTCTTCAAAAATTTATGTTATATTAATTCCTTGATGAGTGATTATAAAACATAAACTTTAATATAAATATTTTATCTTTTAATCTTAATTAGTATTCCAATTATTATTTTTATTTTGAATTTGGTTATTTTTTATTATATTTTGTTTTAATTTAAGTTTATATATATATATATATATATATATATATATATTATGAAACAACTTAGGTATAAGACAAAGAGGTAATAAAGCCTTCCAATTAGCCAAATATGAGAACAATAAAACACAAATAAATAAGAGAATGGATGGTAGTGCTAAATTTTTTTGTGCTAAATTGCATGAGTTTCTACTTTTTTTAAATAAGTCTTAATAATAAGTTTATTTTTTAATAGTATTATTTTTTACACTCAAATTGTATTGATACTCACATTCGTCAATTCTTTCTTTCTTTGTGAAATGTTTGTGTGAAGGAAATTGTATAATCATCATGATCTACAAGTAAAAATAACAAATTGAAAGCAACAAACAAACCTAAAAGTCTCATCTTCTTGAATATCTTCAATAAACACACATTTATGAGTAAATAGTCAACCCTTCTAAGCCCTAAAAGATCGGGTGAGATGGAGGCCCCCACATTCATTCACCACAAGCCTCCAAAACCCGTAACCCTAATTCTGGATTCTCGATTGTGGTTTTAGGGTTTGGAGTTTGGTGTTTCGGGACCCGAGCGATGGTGCGGTGGGGGGTGGCGATCGGGCCCAGGCAGGTGACGGCGAGCGCTTGCTCCGCAGCTACGTCGAGTGCCCGAAGGCAGCCAAAAATTAGCCCTGTCGGGGTTCTAAGTCCCTTGCAGCTTTATTGCTCCTGTCCTGGCTGCTCTTATTCTCTTTCGTCGCAGTCGTGTTGGTTGTCGACTTTCTTCATCTTGCCCTCAATTAAAACTAAAATGGAACCCTTGCTGTCAGTGATGGCAGGTTTCGTGGAAAAGGCCTAGCGAAGGTAAATGTGATGAGGTCTTTACAGAATTTGCTGGGGATGGTGGGGTTAGTGATCGGATTTAGTATGCTTTGCTTTTCGGAACTGCAGGTTGACGGGTAGGATGCAGGATATTTGGCGGGATACGAGATAAGGAATGATCGCGGGGCATAGGACAATCTATACCAGGAGAAATTGGAGAAAACGTGATTCATGAGAAATTATGAGTCGGATGGAGTGGTTGTCCACGGTGACCTTGCAGTTTTAACTCGAGAAAAAGTTGAAGATGGAAGCTGCATGGACATTAATTGTTGTCAACATAGCGCGATTGTTGTTTTTAAATGGCAACTTTTCCATAAATATGAAGTGGAATGTGCCTTTGGACTTCGAGGCCATTTTTCACAAGTGCTCTTGATAGAGGAACTGAAGAATTAAAGCCATGGGCAAGGTGTATTTTTAGAGCGCAATATGATTTCAGTGAATTGCCATCCTCTCTACTTTTTGCCCCAAAGCGCTTACGTGCTCCGCTTATTTTTCAAGTCCTTTTTATTTATTTACCCCCTCTCCTCATACTTTCCAGCTGGACTGGGGGGGGGGGGTGTGTGAATTTGCCAATCGAAGAATTTGGTGTTTTTTTGATGAAAAGTGGAAGGCCAAAGGGGACTTGAGGAGAATGTCGAACTTTGTGAGACATTCCGATGATCATGCGGTGGGTTGCAGCGTCCGTGGGTGAGGAACATTGGAATCGCTGTTTTTGCATCTGTGAATCTACGAGGCACTTTGGAGTCGGGGATGTTGTGTTGCTCGAATGAGATCATGAACAAGTTGCAAGAATCTGAGTTTTTGTGGAGGTTTCACAATCTTGCCGGAGGACTGGAAGGATGAGACAGATTCGGTAGCAATGGCAGACGATGGGAGATTTAGCTCAGTCTCTGTGGAGCGGAAGCCGGCGAGTGCTATGGCATGGGATCCCAAGCCCAGTGAGAGCCATTTTCAAATCTTCCTGGCTTTGTTCGTCTTCTTCATTTTGGGACCGCTGCCGTCTGCCTCCGCTGCTACTGCTTTGTCCGATGGTATGTGCCGGGTTCTTTCTCGAAATTCTCTTAGATAATGAATCGCATGAAAGTATTACACACAGATTGCTTGTGGATTCTTGTCACAAGAACGAAATTCTTGAGACTTAGAGGTTCTTTGCGTTTAGGTACGATTTTTTTCGACACCGATTCGCTTGGATTAGAACTGCGATGCAGTATTTGCCCTGCGACCTTCGATTTGGGAGACACTACAAATGAAAAGCTAAATGCAAATCATTGGGTGTTGCTTGACCGAGGGATGGCAAGTGCAATTTTTTTGTAAACGTGGTAATGTTCTCTTGCAGTAGACGTATTCTTGTGAAATTGTTGCAGTTCGTTGAGCAGAAACTTGTGGTTCTTTAGATTCTAGGGAAGTTGCTGCAATGCTGAGGGAGTGTATATGCAATTCTCTCGCTTCTAAGTTTCTCTGATAATTTCTTGTCTGCTTCTCGAAGCGTGTAAATGTGCACAATTCTGTTGTGAGTAACTTCAATGAATGTGGAGATCAACTGGGGATCACGAAGAGAGAGTTGGTGTTGGTTTGCAGTGGAGTCATGAAGCCTTAATGAGGATTCTTACTGGCTCGTCCTTTTGAGCCTTATTGTAGCAGCCGTGTCTACGTACCAGGTTCTTAATTCATTTTCGTACTTACTGTAGTTGATTATATGTATTGCAGTGACTGCTTTGCATGAGCTTCGGGAAGCTTGGAATGCGACTCTGGGATTAGCTCAGAACTGGACTTGGGGGTCTGACCCATGTTGGAATCACTGGGAGGGCGTCTCCTGTTTCGAAGAGACTGTTGTTTCATTGTAAGCTTGCTGGCATGCTTGCAGATCGAGTGAAGGAGCTCTTGTATTTTTCTGCTTAATGTTTGCGATAAGTGATTGCTACTTGCCTAGAAATCGGGAAGAGGTTATCTGTTGTCATCCTTTTTTTCTCGATCCAGGTTAAGTGTTGCTTGTGCTCAATTAAAAGGATCTATGATATTTGGATGCCTTTAAATCTTGTATGCTGAAGTTGCAGCCAATACATGCTCGTGCTGATATGGGGCTTTTGTATGTTTAAGGAGGTTGGATGTACGTGGACTCGTAGGAGCCTTTTCTCCATCGATTGGCAAACTTAAGAACTTACAGTATTTGTAAGTATTCTTCCATTTTCTGTTGGTGCTTGAACTCTTCAATGGTCCAAATTCCTCCTTCAGGCCATGTTCTATCTATGTTCTATAATAGTTGGAGAGAATACTTAAAGTGGTGCTTGAGGATTACACTGCCAAAGCGATTTGAATGACAGTCGACTCATGCATCGTTTGTCTAAATTTCATCACCATGATTTCATCTGTTTCTGACATGTATGACTCACCTTTGTAGAAATTTAGCAAACAATCCTGGTCTCACTGGACCAATTTCTGAGGAGATTGGACAACTCAGTCGATTATATGCTCTGTGAGTACACGCATCATCCTGGTTATAGTTTAGGGTTCAATTGGACGTTCAATGTCTTAGTGTGGAAGTATCTGTTCATGCTGTCTAGAGGAATACCTTTTGGGAATTGAGCTTGGGCGTATCTTTTGATTCCTTGAGTTTTCTTGTAACTTATAGGTTGATAGCTGGTTTATTGATGCTTTTCATGTGTTGCTCCAAAACTTTTTAACACCAGAAGTTCTATTTGTTGCGCAGCGACCTGAGTCATAACAATTTTGGAGGGCCTTTTCCAGAATTTCTGCTGAAACTTCCAGTGATCAAAAGATTGTAAGTAGTTTTTTCCCGCTTCTACCAATCCCTCTGTCAAGGTAACGATATGTGTTGATAGTATACTCTAAATGAATTGCTGCTCAAGCTCTTGACGTTGACGCTCAAGCGGTTGTTCTGTTTCAAGATTCTAACGTGCATTGCCTCATGGCCTTTCAGGAATCTTAGTTTCAACCAGTTGACCGGAGTTCTTGACGGCGGCGTGCGAACGTTTGGGCATGTTAACATCTTTCTGATCAAGAATAACATCTCTGCAGTGGTCAATTTACCAAGCCCCTTTATTAATCCAGAGTAGGTCCTTCACTGACCTAATCATCTGTATTTAATTTAGCATCAACACTGCTATTCTTCCAACATGTTTTAGCTTCTTTCGCGGTCAATTCTGCATGGTGATGGAGTAATTTATTTTTATTTATTTATTTATTTTTTTTTACAGTGGTATGATTCTGGTGGACTGCTCTTTTTTCAGGCTTAGGGGCAATCCCGTTTGTGAAGATCAATCCTCTCATTTTCCTGACATATGTAGTTACTCCGGTATCATCCCCAAAGAGATATTATGGCAACAGAAAATGTCGTGTTCCACCGTGTGCGACCAAAACTCCGTTGTCCATCCCGGCACTTGCGCTTGCTACTATCCCTACATTTGTAACATGTATTTTGGGTGGTCTCCATCATATGGGTTTGATGAGACAAGAATTGATAATTTGAGAAGAGCTCTGGCTTCTGGATTGAAGATATCGTTCGAAAATTTATGGATTGAGAATGCTACTTACTGGAACATTAGTGAGCGGCAGCTGCTGGCGAAGGTCATCTTCTATCCTGCATCACCATCACGACTGTGGGATAGGTCCCAGGTTAATGATATTAAGTCTAAACTAATTGGAAAAACCATTAGGCTCGAAGGATATGATCCATATGGGCTTATTGCATCTACCCTTCAAACAGCTCCATCAAACACAGGTAACAAAGGACACCATTCAGTTTGGTTTTCCAATTACAGCTTATTTGACTTTCAACATTTGTGCATATTGGTTTTTCTTAGTCAGGGGATTTTGCAGCAGCTACAAAATATAAATTCCGAACGTCAAATTGCGTCCGTTATTGCAGGGACCTTCGGAGGAGTCGTTGCTATTGTGGCACTATCAGGCGTTGTGTTATGCATTAACCTTAGAAGAAGGCCAAGACCTCCTAGAATAGATAATGCCTTAGGTAATGCACACATTTCGATGCCCTGTGGGCCTACATATGGTTTGCACCTTAATTGCAGTTATTTCGTATTGTCACTTTCTTTGACACCAGTTTGATTGGTATATACGTGATGATATTTTGTTGTTACTAGGGATATTTGACCTCGATCTCGAACATTATCCAAGCTGCCTGTTCTTGTACGATGAGCTGAGAGTTTCAACGAGGAATTTCAATAGAGGGAATAAAATTGGGGAAGGAACTTTTGGTGCAGTTTATAAGGTATGTTTATCATAATATTCCTTCAATTTTTCTTCGTCTTTAAGAAACTTTAAGAGTCTCGCAGAATGTTTTATCGATGCTTGGTAGTGTTCCCCCTTGACAGACTGATCTTTATTGACAGGGCACTATGGTAGACGGTAGTGAAGTAGCAGTAAAGGAGCTGCCACCAAATATCAAGCAGGGAAATCAAGAGTTTCTCAATGAAGTTCAACTAATTTCTGGCTTGCAACATAAAAATCTCGTAAAACTCCGTGGCTGTGCGATCAGTGGAAAAAACAGGCTTCTTGCCTTTGAATATGTAGAAAATAGATCTCTCCATCAAGCTTTATTTGATCCAGTGAAGGCGTTATTGTTGGAGTGGCCAATCAGATACAATATTGCTCTTGGGATGGCGAAGGGGCTCGCATGCCTCCATTCCCAAAGTCCAGAGCGCCTTGCTCATGGAGACATAAAAGCCAATAACATTTTGCTTGACAGACACCTGGAGCCCAAGATCGCAGACTTCGGTTTAGCGAGAATGTGCCAAAATAATGAACGGAGAGTGGTGGTACACATTGAGGGGAAGAGGTTAGCTATTGTTCTATATTTTGACTGCATTAGATGAGTTCTATGAGAAAGTCGTTATTACATACACTGATGTCTTCAAGCAAGGATTGCTGAGATGAAATTGTTGGCTTTCTTTTGGGAAATGAAGGGGTTACATAGCTCCAGAATACGCACTGCATGGTCAGCTGACACCGATGACCGACGTCTTCAGCTTTGGAATCGTAGCACTTGAGCTTGTATCTGGCCGGCAAAGGATGAATCCAGAGCTCCCTGCGGAGGAGCAGTACCTCCTTTCATATGTAAATCTAATTCGATTCTATTGAATTTTTGTTCCGACTTTGTGTTAGCATGACTTGGATCTTGACATGAAATCTAGAATTGACTTCATGTATTCTGTTGTGCAGGTCTGGAATTTGCATGAACAGAGACGTCTCATGGATCTGGTGGACCCCAAAATTAGAAACGAATGTGACGAGGAGCAAGCTCTGGTCCTAATCAAAGTGGCGCTTCTCTGCTCACAAGGGGAAGCTTCTTCTCGACCCGAGATGGCGCAAGTGGTCTCGTTGTTGTCTGGCGATGCAGGTGTTCCGGATGTTCTACACAGGCCTGTGTTTCTAGGACTTGGTGTGATTGACCCCAACAAGTTAAGACCTCGTCCAAGTTCCTTAACTACATGGAGGTGATCAAACTTGTGCACGTCATGCCTGAGACACTCGCTCGTGACTGCTGATCTATCCTGCAAGCCTTAATGTCTGTCATCCAATCTGTCATGACTCACTTGTCCATCGGCTCCGCTTCCCCACCAGTTTATGGAGTACCCACATGGCTGAGTCTCACGTCTTAATGCAGTTGATTTCAAATGAAAGGACTTGCCTTGGATACCCAAAGATGGGTCGCTGATCTGGTTACACTGTTGCTGAAATGTTGGAAACTTGAGAATCTCACAGGAAGTGGGCGCTTCAAAGTGTAAATCCTCCATGGCTTGAAGATATTCACTGTGATTGAAGCGATGAGGACCAGAATCAATTTTTAGAAGCTCCGTAGAATTCATGGGATCAGTCACATACTAGCGCTTGTATGCAGAACAGTTTTTGAGAGTATTGTTGTGGACGGTCTTCCTAGGAATTTTTGTAGGTACTTTAAATCAATTCACAATATACCCGTTTTAATTAAGTTACATCCTATGTTTTATAATGTCTTGCAATGATTTTGGGCCATTTTTTATCCTGCTTTTTAAGAAAATTATAATTTCAGACTATTAAAAAAATTAAATGCAAACCTACAGTTTAAAACACTAACAACAATATTATTGTGAACAAATGACTTGTTGTAACTTTTAATGACTTTTAATTGTTGCAATTGTTCATTATGAAGCAGACAAAGACATGGCACTTTGCTGGTTGTTTACACATTCACTAGGCAACAAAATGGTTTTAGATTTATTTATTATTATTATTACTATTAGTTTCCCTTTTTTGGTAACACGGAGTAAAACAAAAAAATAAAAGCATAATACTTTTCATTTTCATCCAAAACCATATCAATTAAACAATATATATGTCTTTTCTATATATATATATATATATATACAAATGATTTTTTGGTCCTACCCAAGCCTTTTTAATGTAGGATATTGTCTTATTTGTTCTATATTAAGCAATATAGGATGCAAATTTCTACTAATAAAGAATATGATAGATACTATTAGAAATTGATGCATTTAAGCTTGGTAAGTTAATATAGAACAAAGTAAAGTTTATTTCATCTCTTTGTATGCTTGGTTTTTGAAGCAAATTAATATAAGTCAAGCAGGACAATGTCCTACATTATGTGTAAGTTGATAATTTATTATTTACATGCAACAATAATTAGTTATTATTATCAAATATTACTTTATTATTTTATAAATTTTTATTTATTAAAAAAAGTTAAGTTATCTTAGAATATTATTTATACCTAATAATTAAGATATGATTTCTAAACATTGAAATTACTTGTTTGAAAGAACTCATTGCATCTTTTCTTATATTAAAACATATTTAATTTTTTAATAGCTTGAAACATGTAGCATGACTCAAGTAGATCATGTGTTTATGTTTAGTTTATAATTTTAAAAATTAACAATTAATGTTGATGAGGTTGATATTGCATACATCGACTAATTTTATTATAGATAACCATATGATATGAAATAGTTATAATATTTTTAAATTTTATATTTTACAAGCCAAATAATTATTTTTTTAATAAAATATAATAATTTAATTTATAATATTTATTATTCTTATATAGCAACTAGTATAACCATTAAAAAGGCAAGATTTAAAATAAATATTATAAAAAATAGTACAATAAAATTTTAAGATTATTATAAGATAATAAATACTTTGAATTTACAAAACAAGAAGTAGTTATATTACATAGAATTTAAGATACTACTTACCATTTTTTAAAGAAACTTTATAACTTCAAACTAAAGAGCTTAATTGTAAAATAAGTGAATACAACTTCAAAACATGTTTGCATAGCTAGTTGTTAGGGACATAGTCCTTAGACCTTTCTAGAAACAAGTTTCTAGAACCTTCTAGAAAGAAGTCTCTAGAAACTTCCAGAAGATTCTTTGAATATTCTCTTAGAATATTCTTTAAAGATTCTCTAAAGATTCTTTGAAGATTCCCTAAAGATTCCTTTAGAAGGCTCTAGAAGATTCTTAGAATATTCTAGTAGATTCTAGGAAGTTACTTGAGAAGCTTCCTAGCTCTTGGGTAATTGCTCGAGAAGCTTCATAGTTCTTGGGAAGCTTCTTGATGCGCTTCTTTAGAACCATAGGCCAGTAGTATATATAGGAGTTGAGGCTGAAGAGTTCTTCAGTCTCGACAACACATCTCTTGGAGCTCTAGCTCACCTCTCTAGTGTTATTCTTATATTCATCTGATTAATCTAGTTCTTGCTAGTTCTTCTTGAACTTCTTGTTAGATCTCGAGCCTATATTTCTGTGTCCGTGACAGTTTGTCGAGACTACACTAACTTGAGATATCAGAGCTAGTTCTTTCTTAGTAGAGTGTAGATTACCCCTCTACTTGAAGGTATACTAGCATTTTTTAGAGGTTGCGGATTATCCTCCTCTAAACTGATATTTTCTCAATCACAATATCAGAGCTTAGTTCTTTGAGGCATAGAGTGGACTACCCCTTTCTTTGGAGATACTTCAGCGTTCTAAGGGTTGTGGATTACCCTCTCTTGGACTGATATTAATTCCTTCTTTTTGTTTAGCATAGCTAGTAGAAAAGACTGTTAACATCGATTTCAGAGGTTTGCCTTCTTGATAGAGTGCAGATTACCCCTCTTCTCGAAAGCATTGAGGCATTTTTAGAGGTTGCGGATTACCCTCCTCTAAAATTGAAATCGTTTAGTGTTTTTTTTTCTTTTCTCCGAGTAGGTTTTAGTGACAGGTAGTGCTACAATTTTCTCCAAGAGACTTAGCAATTTCTTCTTCTCTCAAAATTTTAATCCATCTATTCTCTAAATATGGAAGTAGACCAAGTCATAGACAGTGCATCTCCACAAGTAGACAATAGAGTGGCAACTCTTACAGATCTTCAAGCTCTTATGAATAATGTACGAAAGGAGATTGCATTTCTTCGCAATCCAAGTAAAGAACCTCAAATTAATCTAGTGACCGAAGAAGCTAGACGCGAAATTCATAGCCTACAACAAGAGATTATTCGACTGAGAGAAGCAAGACATGTGTCACATACGACCCCTATAGATACTTCAAGGATTAGTACGAAAGAACCAAAAACGAGTATGCCAGACAAGTTTGATGGAACAAGAGCCAACTTCCGAGGTTTTGTGCAACAAGTACGGCTTTACCTACGCCTATATCCTTCTCGTTATCCGAATGGATTTACCTAGGTTGCTTTCATAGGTACTCTTCTATCAGGAAATGCTCGCTCTTGGTTTGCTCCACTATTGGAGAAGGATTCTCCAATATTGTACCACCTAGAGGCTTTCATAGAGAGACTTACTGCTGCGTTTGGAGATAGCGATCGAGAAAGAGTGGCTGAAAGAAAGATACAAAATCTGCGACAAAGATCACGTTCTGCTGCAATCTATGCTGCAGAATTTCAACAGCTTACATGTGATCTTGATTGGAATGATAAGGCGTTCATGACACGATTTCGATATGGACTGAGAGATGATATCAAGAACTTATTGATCACCATGCCTAAGGCGGATACTTTAGAAGAACTTATATCTCAGGCAATTATTTGTGACAACCGCCTCTTTGAATTACGACAAGAAAGACGATCAGGCTGGAGAAATGATGGAGCATTTGCTACATTTTCAAAAGGTCAAGAGAATCACTCCACAGATCCTGAACCCATGCAAATTGATGCGGTACGTTTCAAACCCCTCACAGCTGAGGAAAGGAAGCGACGGTTTGAACAAAACTTGTGTTTATATTGCGGAGAAGCGGGCCATAAAGCTGTAGATTGTCGGAAGAAACAGAAGCCTCAAACAACAAGACTCAGGAGTACAAGCATGCAGGAAAACAAGGACGCCCAGCCACAATAGGGACCGTGCGGCTGGACATCTCAACATCCAAAACTAATCAAGGTCCCTTTCTCTCAGCTCAACCTTCAGATTGTTTTATGGTACCTTTACATCTGGGTATTCAAGAACTACAAGTCGATGCTTTATTAGACTCGGGTGCATCCGCTTGCTTTATAGATGAAGAGTTTGCCAAGCTTCACAATATTTCTCTTGTAAAGAAACTTAAGCCTGTCCATGTAGAAGTCATAGACGGACGACCATTGTCTTCGGGCAATGTCATCCATGAAACTAAACCATTGAAGGTACGTCTTGAAAACCATGAGAGCAATATTGTGTTTAATGTTATCAAGACCCCTTCATGTCCTATCATTTTGGGACTATCTTGGCTTGATAGATATAATCCATTGATAGATTGGAAGTTGCGAAAAGTGACATTTCCAACAAACTCCTTGAAGGTGGAATCTGCCAAGACAATGTCTAGAAACAAATCCTTGTTTATAGGTGCAAGGGCTTTCATGAAGGAAGCCAAGCAAAATACACCTCTTGTCATCTTCGCAACTCCGACTCGAGAAGATGCAACTCCGACTTTGGTTATTCCAAAGCAGTATGAAGAATTCAAAGATGTCTTTGAAAAGAAGAATGCTGATATGCTGCCAGAGCATCGACCCTATGACTGTGCCATTGAATTGCAAGAAGGAGCACAACCACTTTTTGGACCAATCTACAATTTGTCGCAGATGGAGTTGACTGAATTGCGGAAGTACATTGACGAGAATTTAGCCAAGAACTTCATCCGTCATTCGAAGTCGCCAGCTGGGGCACCAATCTTATTTGTGAAGAAGAAAGATGGCTCACTACGGATGTGCGTGGACTATCGAGGTCTCAACAAGGTGACAAAAAAGAATCGCTACCCACTGCCTTTGATCTCTGGTCTTCTAGAACAACTTGGGCGTGCAAGGATCTTTACAAAGATTGACCTAAGGGGAGCTTACAACCTTGTGCGAATTAAGGAAGGAGATGAATGAAAGACAGCGTTCCGAACAAGGTATGGCCATTTTGAATACAATGTCATGCCATTTGGTCTTACTAATGCTCCAACGGTCTTTCAACACATGATGAATGACATCTTTCGAGAGCATCTAGATGATTTTGTTATCATCTATCTAGATGATATTTTGATATTTTCTAAGAACGAGGAAGAACATGAGAAGCACGTTCGTCTGGTACTCAAAAAACTACGGGAGCGAGGACTTTATGCCAAATTGGAGAAGTGCTTATTTCACCAAACTGAGATAGAGTTTTTGAGATTCATCGCGACTACGGAAGGATTGAAGATGGATCCAAAGAAGGTGGAAGCAATCATGTCTTGGGAAGTTCCGAAGACGGTTAGGGACGTACAATGTTTTCTTGGATTTGCTAACTACTATCGGATCTTCATCAAGAATTATTCTCAAGTTGCTGCCCCCCTCACTCGGTTAACGTGTAAAGACAAGCTCGAATAGGGACCTATCACAGAAAAAGCATTTCAAGATTTGAAGATGGTATTTACTACAGCTCCAATCTTGGTACATCCGGACTTTACAAAGGCCTTTTATTTGGAGACAGATGCTTCGGATTTTGCTTTGGGAGCTGTACTTTCACAGATGGGCGTAGATGAGAAGCTCCATCCAGTTGCGTTCTATTCTCGAAAATTCTCTGCTGCTGAGATCAACTATGAGATCCACGATAAGGAACTCCTTGCTATAGTAGATTCTTTCCAAGAGTGGCGCCACTTTCTTGAAGGAACTGCACATCCAGTGACCGTATATACGGATCACAAGAATTTGGAGTATTTTATGTCGGCTTGGGTTTTGAATCGGCGTCAAGCTCGGTGGAGTATGTCGCTATCCAGGTTCGACTTTGTTATTACTTATCGGCCTGGGAAGCAACAAGGGTTGTCCGATGCATTATCAAGGAGATCATATCTCGCGCCAAAGACTAGAGATGCAGCATTTGATCAACAGTGCACGACATTGTTGAAGCCAGAGAAATTTTGGCTCAACGCAGCTATTGTACCAATTGATGCTGACTTCCTCGACCAGGTACGGGCCGCAACCATTGAAGATTCTCTAGCCTTTGATATCAAGCAACATGCTAGTGATGATAAATTCAAGATTGAAGGAGATCTAGTATATTTCGAAGAGCGGTTGTATATCCCAAAAGGACCAACACGACTCCGAGTTCTTCAATCTCGTCATGACTTTCCAGCTGCGGGATATTTTGGATTCAATAAGACCTTGGAACTTATTTCCCGTGATTTTTGGTGGCCTCAAATGTGAAAGGATGTGAAAGATTTTGTTGTATCTTGTGACATTTGTTCAAGATCCAAAAATCCTCGACATCGGCCTTATGGACTTCTACAGCCATTGCCTATTCCGCGCCGACCATGGTCTTCGGTTTCCATGGACTTTATTACGGATCTACCACCATCGAATTCATTTGACAGCATTTTTGTTGTCGTAGACCGGCTTACAAAGATGGCGCATTTTGTCCCTTGCAAGAAGACATCGTCAAGCAAAGATACAGCAAGACTCTTTCTTGATAATGTGTATCGATATCATGGTCTATCAGATGATATCGTATCGGATCGAGGAACCCAATTTGTGTCAAAGTTTTGGAAATCTCTTTTTGAAATATTGAAGGTGGATATCAAGCTTTCTTCGGTATTTCATCCTCAAACGGACGGCCAAACAGAACGGGTGAATCAAGTTTTAGAGCAATATTTATGTTACACCATCAACTATCAACAAGATGATTGGGTCGCATATCTACCACTAACCGAGTTCGCATATAACAACACCCTTCATGCGTCAACTCAAAAACGCCTTTCTTTTCCAATTATGGATACCATCCGAAGCTTGACTTATGGAATTCGTCAACGATTAACAATCCGACAGCTGAAGGATTGGTGAAGGAGCTTTTGCAGCTTCAAACTACATTGAAGCTTCAATTGCAAACTGCCTAAGAATCTTACAAGGCGTCCGCGGACAAATTTCGGAATCAGGCACCTAAATTCACGATTGGAGACAAAGTTTGGCTGCTTCGACGAAATATTAAGACCAAGCGGCCATGTGACAAATTGGACTATCAGAGATTGGGACCATTTGTTATCCAGAAGCAGATCAATCCTGTAGCGTATCGTCTGGAGATACCAGCTACTATGAAGGTACATCCTGTCTTTCATGTTTCTTTGTTGGAGCCTTATCGAGAATCGTCTTTTCCTGGAAGAGTACAATGTCTACTACCTAGCATAGAAATAGAGAACCATGAAAAATACGAGGTGGAAAAGATCCTCGATTCACGGCAAAGACGGGGTAAATTAGAATACTTTGTGCATTGGAGCGGTTACGATATTAATGAACGAACATGGGAGCCGGCCGAAAATCTCGCGAATGCACCGCAAAAGGTACAGGAGTTTCATTGACGATATCCTGAGAAACCCAAGCCGGTTTGACGATAGCTTCTTGTTGAAGCTTGCTCATCTAGAAAACAGAAAAGAGGAGAGAGCACCACCAAAATCCATAGTTGATGTAGTCATTCTCTCCAAGATAGCATAAAACTTTGTTAGTAGCCCAAGTTTGTTCTTATTGTTTTAGCCTTTGAATATGGATAGCCAAGATACTACACTTGTCATGTCATCTCAAGCAACAAGCTCACGAAGACGACCGCAAGATGAAGAACCGCCTGCACCACGACGACGTCGAAGGATTCCGAGCAACAGATCGCTGGTGATTGTATTTGAGGTCGAGCCTGCCTACAATGGTCAGCCAGAAGGAGTGTTTGCAGGACAATTTCACAATGAAGACACGGAGGTTCATGCTTGGTCAGAAGTTGAAGGCGTGGGCCACTACCGTTGGCTTCAAGGACCATTGAATCACTTGCCTCGTGAACAACAATTGGAGTTCATAGCAGAGGTTATGTGATAGATCTTCATTTTCTTGCGTTGGTATTGACTGACGATAACATTGCTTCTCAGAGACCTCGAAGCTAAAGGAGGAAGTGATGTTAGGGACATAGTCCTTAGACCTTTCTAGAGACAAGTTTCTAGAACTTTCTAGAAAGAAGTCTCTAGAAACTTCCAGAAGATTCCTTGAATATTCTCTTAGAATATTCTTTAAAGATTCCCTAAAGATTCTTTGAAGATTCCCTAAAGATTCCTTTAGAAGGCTCTAGAAGATTCTTAGAATATTTTAGTAGATTCTAAGAAGTTACTTGAGAAGCTTCCTAGCTCTTGGGTAATTGCTCGAGAAGCTTCATAGTTCTTGGGAAGCTTCTTGATGCACTTCCTTAGAACCATAGGCCAGTAGTATATATAGGAGTCGAGGCTGAAGAGTTCTTCAGTCTCGACAACACATCTCTTGGAGCTCTAGCTCACCTCTCTAGTGTTATTCTTATATTCATCTGATTAATCTAGTTCTTGCCAGTTCTTCTTGAACTTCTTGTTAGATCTCGAGCCTATATTTCTGTGTCCGTGACACTAGTTTAAGAATTGTGCAATTAGATTCTTGTACAACATTATCATATAAATGTCAACTATTATCTTGTAATCCTTCTCATTGCTTAACCAACTAATTTTTTTTAATTTTTTTTAACTATAACCTAAATTACATATTTGGATTGTTAAATTTATACAATATTTTCTTGTTATCTTTATTTTTTTTAATTTTTTAATTTTTTTAAGTAATAAAAAATATTTGTAAAATAAAAATCAAATCTTTACTTCTAAAAGTCATGGATGGGCATCTTTGATCTATTCAAAATATTATTAATAAGATTAAAATTATTGTAATTAAAAAAATATAATTTATTTCTATTTTATAATCATGTATAATTTTAAAATTATTATAATTAAAAAAGTACAATCTATACAAAAGATTACTAGTTTTTAGTCATATTAATGTATTTGATAATATACCAAAAAATATATATTTAAAAACTTTTAAAATTAAAGTTTTACTCTTTGCACATCAGATGTTTTTGTAAATTGTGAGAGATAGAGATTTATTCCTTGTTTCAATAGAACCTACCTCTCATCCAACTAATGTTTTATAAAAAAATTCTAAAGATGTATTGAAAAAAATTACAAAAATTCTATTCAATTATCATTTTTTTGAATATACAAATGATCTTCAAAAAGGTACTAAATCTTTACTACAATCCATCTATAATATCTTACAAAATAAAATAGATTTACTTATGAATTTATTAAATGAAGTACTACAAAGATATTTATGTATTACTTAATATTTTATTCATATGTACCAATTTTATTTTGTAAGAAAAGATAGATCATTACAAATTTGTATAGATTATCATAAAGTCAAAAAATAATTATCAAGTAATATAATTAATAAAATTTAAATATCTAAATTTTTCAAGCAACAAATTTAACTAAGCTCTTTTCTTTAATAGATTTATAAAAAAATCATACAACTCACTATCGTGGATGTACGCATATAAGCTAGTAATTACTTGTATAAATAAGTAGAAGTAAATAAAAGCAGGTAAAAGTAAATTAATTCTATAATATCTTTGGTGGAAGCTTGCTAGAAGCTTTATAGACGCTGCTTTGACTTTATAGGTGTCTTTAATTGACTTTTTGGATTAGAAACGTGGTCAACAAGTTGGCCATGTGCCACACATGTTGTTAGCTTGAAGACCAAACTAACTATGTGGCCTACATGTAGAAAAACTTACCTTGTAAGTCATGGCATGTGTCCTACAAAGTCAACACATATTAGAGGTCTTATAGAACATCGCTACATAGCCTCTAGTTAGATAGTATATATAGAGACAATAGTGAAGCCCTCCTCACTTTTGTCAATTCCTTTCTTGCTTCTAGTCCAGTTTCAAGGGTCTTTAGTTTTTCTTGTCTTTTGGCAATAGCCATTCTAGTTTCTTTTTTAATATACATATTTAGTCATTTCTATTTTGTTATCTTTCTTTGAAAAAAGTCTCACTTGTTTATTTATATTTATCAAGTTCTTCTCCTTGACAAATTGAAAAGAATATACTTACAATATCAGAGCTTTGTCTAATCTTGATTAAGAATGGATTACCCATTTTTCTTGATAAGACATAAGCATATTAGAAGTTGCGGATTACCCTCTTCTAAACTGATATTACTTTTAGTATTTTTTTTGTTCTCGAGTCCTCTCTTCTATTTATCTTGAGCGATATTAAAAATCTTTTTTTTCTAAGTGTTATCATGGAAGAACTTGCTGAAATGAAGAATGCAATGGTACAAATGCAAGAACAATAGAGAAAGTTGATGCTTGTAATGCATCAATTCAATTTACCACCACAAGGAGCAAGAAGATTAGCAAGAAGTGAAGATATAGAAATGATTAGAGCTGCTTCAACATCTCCACCAAATCATGTCTCTTCTTCTATAGTAGAAAATCCTTCCAGTGTTAGAGAACCAAGAATTTCCCTATTCAAGAATTTTGATGGTATCAGATCAAAGTTTAGAGGATTTATTAATTAAGTACAACTTGTAATTGAACTTCAATCCCAAACCTATCCAACTCCAGGATTGCAAGTTAGATTCATTGGTATGCTTCTTTCAAGTTCAACATTATCATGGTTTTTTATCTTTTCTTGAATGACGAGATCTAATATTGGATAATCTGGAGGTTTTTTTGACAGAGTTTCAATCCATGTATGGAGAACATGATACAATTCATATTGTAACCAACAAGATATGTATTTTATGATAAGACAATCGATCAGTAACATTATATGCTTCACAATTTTGACAACTTGCAATTGATATCAAGTGGGATGATACTGCAATTGTTAGTCAATTTTTCTATGGATTATAATATGAGGCAAAAAAATTAATACTCAACCTGTTCATGTAGAAATCATAGATGATCATCCATTGTCTTCAGAAGATGTTACTCATGAAATATTTCTTATAGAAGTAGCAACTAATGATCATAGTAGCTTTGTAATATTTAATATGATTAGATCTCTGTCTAATTCAGTCATCTTATGTTTATCATGGCTAAAAAAATATAACCCTAAAATAGATTGGACTTTTCATAGTCTTAACTTTTCTAAAAGTATAACTAAGAATATAATTAATCAAATAGAAAGTCATAAGTCTAGTAACATTAAACCTGTATTTGTAGGTGCAAGAGCTTTCTTGTATGCCGCAAAAGAAGGATCACCTTGTGTCATTTATGTCGCACATGTTTCTACTGGTAGAAAGACTTCAAGTGGCATTCTAAGCCAATATTAAGATTTTTAAGATGTATTTGAGAAGAAGAATGCAGATATTCTTCCGAAACATCGTTCCTATGACTGCTCAATTGACCTTCAAAAAAGAGCACAACCGCCATTTAGATCAATCTACAGTTTATCACAAAATGAATTGGTTGAACTCAAGGAGTATATTGAAGAAAATCTGGCCAAGAACTTTATACACCATTCCAAATCTCCAGAAGGAGCTTCAATTTTATTTGTGAAGAAAAAAGATGGATCATTGCGAATGTGTATCGATTATTGAGGACTGAACAAAATCACCATCAAGAACAAGTATCCGCTATCTTTGATATTTGGATTCCTTGATCAGCTGAATCAAGCTAAGATCTATACAAAAATAGATCTACAAGGAGCATACAATTTGATATGCATTAAAGAAAGAGATTAATAGAAGACTGTGTTTCAAACAAAGTATGGACATTTCAAATATAACGTTATGTCTTTTGGACTTATAAATGCACTAGCAGCATTCCAACATCTAATGAATGATGTTTTTTGGGAGTTTTTAGATGATTTAGTTGTATGTTACCTAGATAACATCTTAATCTATTCTAAGAACACAAAAGAATATGAACTTCATGTTTGTCATGTGTTACAAAAACTAAGAGATGCACGACTCTATGCCAAGATAAAAAAGTGTGTATTCCACACTATTCAAGTCGACTTCTTAGGATATATCATTTCAAATGATGGACTTATGATAGATCTTAAGAAAGTTCAAACTATTATGGATTAGAAGATCCCAAAAACGGTAAGAGATGTCCAATGCTTTTTGAGATTTGCCAACTAATATCGGATCTCTATCAAAGACTTCTTTTAAGTTGGACCTCCACTTATACATTTGACTTGTAAAGACAAACTTCAATGGAATCAAGAAGCGGAAGTAGCATTTGAAGCTTTGAAGATAGCCTTTGTTTCTGCACCAATCTTGTATTGTGTCAATTTTTTTAAACCATTTTTTATGGAAACAGATGGATCAAACTTTGTTTTGAGTGCCGTATTGTCACGAATAGGAACAAATGATAAACTTCATCCAGTAGCTTTTCATTCCAAAATAATTTAAGCACCTGAGATCAACTACAAGATCTACAATAAAGAACTTCTTGTAATTGTAGATTCATTTCAAGAATAGTACCATTATTTAGAAGGTGCTCCTAGCCCAGTCACCATGTATATGGATCACAAGAACCTTGAATATTTTATGTTAGCTTGTATTTTGAATCGTCGCCAAGCCCGTTGGAATATATCTTTGTCAAGATTCGAATTCAAGATTACTTATCAACCAAAAAAATAACAAGGTTTGTCAGATGCATTCTTTGGACAATCTTACCTTGCACCAAAAGAAAGAGATGCTGCTTTTGATTAACAACGGACAATTCTCTTGAAGCCATAGCATCTTCATCTTCGAGTAATGAAATCAACACTAACTCTTGATTCAACTTTCATTAAACAAGTTCAGTCAAGTATGTCTTTTAATCTTCTTATTCATGATATTAAGAGAAATCCTTCAAAGTCTCATGATACTTCCAAGTTTGAATTCAAGAACAATCTACTATATTTCGAGAGACACCTATAAGTTCCGGAAGCTGAAGCTCGATTATGTGTTCTTCAAGCTCGTCATGACTTTTCAATAGTACGACATTTTGAATACAATAAAACTTTGGAATTAATATCGAGGGATTTTTGATGGCCCCAAATCTAGAAAGCAGTCAAAGATTTTGTACAATCTTATGATGTTTGCTCAAGTTCAAAAACTCCTCTTCATTGACCTTACAAACTTCTTCAACCATTATCCATTCCAAAACAACCATGGTTTTTTGTTTCTATGGATTTCATCATAGATCTTTCAATCTCAGGTTCTTATGACTTTATATTTATAATAGTAGATCATTTTACTAAGATGGTACATTTTGAACCATGTACAAAATCTATTACATGTGAAGAAACAATTAAGTTCTTTCTTGATAATATTTATCGCTATCATGGATTATCCAAGTATATTATATCAGATAGAAGAACTCAATTTATATTAAGATTTTGGCAGATTCTTTTCAAGATTCTAAAAGTGGATATAAAACTATCTTCATCATTCCATCTTCAAACTGATGGACAAACGGAGTATGTTAATCAAGTTTTAGAATAGTATTTGAGATGTACCATCAACTACCAACAAGATGATTAGACAACTCTTTTATCATTGACAGAGTTTGCTTACAATACCATGATACATTCTTCTACAAAATATATAACTTTCTTTACCAATTATGATTATCATCCACGACTTGATACTTTTGACTTTTCAAAAGCTCATAATCTTGTGGCAAAAGATTTGACAAATCATTTGTCAAAGCTACATGCAACAATGAAGGCGAAATTAAAAGAAGCTCAAGAAGAACAAAAGTTCTATGTAGATGTCTATTGAAAGGAACAACCCTCATTCCACATGGGTGACAAAGTATGATTACTTCATCACAATATCAAGACCACTCATTGTTGTGATAAGTTGGACTATTGAAGACTTGGACCATTTTTTATTTTTATATAAATCAATCCAATTGCATATCGTTTATACCTATTGGAGTCAATGAAAATCCATCCTTTAAAAGTGGACAATAATGAAGAGTTTGAAGTGGAAGAAGTCTTAGATTCAAAGTGGCGCCAAAATAAATTGAAATATCTTGTCTATTGGCACGGATATGATATTATTGAATGCACATGGGAGCTAGTAAAGAATCTTGCAAATGCAACAAAGGCAGTGGAGGCTTTTCATCAATGACATCTATCAAAATCAAGATAAAAACTCTTTCTTATAAAAGAAACAAGATCTAGGCAAGATAACATTCTACTTTCAATCCTTGTTTGTAGCTTCTTTGTAGTTGTGACGTTGAAGAAATGGAGAACCAAGAATTAGCAGATTTGACTCAAGAGCCTTTATTAGCTAACCTGTCAGACGAGACATTATGATTGTCAGAACCTTCAAGACGACATAATCAAGATCAAGATCCTCAAGAATGACATGTTCTTCCAGGAATAGATTACAAGATACAATGTGTTTGGTATCACGACCTTGGAAGCGACTCTCGATGTTTGGTGATTTTAGTAGAGGTAGGAATAACTCGTGATGGTATTCCAAGTGTTTTATTTGAAGGAAGTTATGAAGGCCTCAACAACGATCAAATAACTGGATAGTCTTTTCACTCTAGTATGGATTACTATCGATGGTTGAAAGGCCCTATTAATCATCTTTGAAGAGAACAAAGATCAGAGTATGTGGCGATTACAATTCATTGTATCATAGATTTCCTCAACATATGATGACCGCTCCTCGTGGAACACGTGCCTAGAAGGGAGAGTAATGTCCTAGACGTACGCATGTAAGCCAGTAATTTTAGGTATAAATAGGTAGAAGTAAGTAAAAATAGATAAAAGTAAGTTAATTCTATAATATCTTCTATAAAAGTTTCTTAGAAGCTTCATAGATGTTGCTTTGACTTTATAAATATATTTAATTCACTTTTTGGTTTAAAAACGTGGTCAACAAGTTGGCCATGTGCCACACATATTGTTAGCTTGAAGACTAAGCTAACTATGTAGTCTACACGTAGAAAAACTTGCCTTGTAAGTCAAGGCATGTGTCCTACAAAGTCAATACATATTGGAGGTCCTATAGAACATCGCTATGTAGTTCCTAGTAACATAGTATACATAGAGACAAGAGTGAAGTCCTCCTCACTCTTATCAACTCCTTTCTTACTTCTAGTCTAGTTTCAAGGGTCTTTAGTTTTTTCATGTCTTTTGGCAATAGCCATTCCAGTTTCTTTTTTAATATACATATTTAGTCATTTCTATTTTGTTATCTTTCTTTGAGAAAAGTCTCACTTGTTTATTTGTTTTTATCAAGTTCTTGTCCTTAACACTCACTAATTATTAATATATATATATATATATATATATATATATTCATATATACATATATGAAGGAGTTTGTTTCAAAGTAGAAATATAAATTTTTAATAAAACATCATGCCTTAAAAACTCATATATATTATAATTTATTATTAAAATTTGATAATTTATAATTCTATTAATTTTAAATTTTTATTCATTTATATTTAATATACATGAATATATATATATATATATATATATATATATATATATATATACCTTAAAAATACAAGGACTCATACAAAATACAAAGATACATAGAAAAATGTGTAATTTGTATAATTTAATTAGATATTCTTGGAATATATAATTATACATCATAATTTAAAATAAACTTTAAAAAATTAAAGAAATAATAGAGTAGAAAAAATTTGAAATTTCACGAGAAATTAAATTTTATTATTATTTTTTAAAAAATCTTAAAAGATATTTTTCACAAAGAAGTTTTAAAGCATTTTACAAATTATACAGTCATTTTTTTTAATAAAAAAATAGAATAGATTAAAGTATAATAATAATAATTATTATTATTATTATTACATAATTTTTAATTAAAACATAAATTTAATTTAATGGAATGTAATCTAAAATTTTTAAATACATAGAAAGATTTTAATATGTACATAAGATATAGAATTTATTCAAATTTAATTGGTTAATATTATTTATCCTATTGTTTTTATTATAAAGATATTTTAGCAATATTGACAATGATTAACTTACAACAAGTATTTTATACAGTTTTAGATTTAATCATTGGATAGAATAATTGTTTAGAAGATATTATTGATTTAAGTTTTATTATTATTAGAACATCTTTTATTTTATGTCATTAAATACATCTTATATTATTATTAATCATAATAAAATTCTATTTTATTATATTTTATTTAAGTAGATATAAAAATTTATTTGAATTTCTTATATAAGAAATTTTATCTTATACCTAAAAATGAAAAAAAAAACAAAACAAAAACAAAAACAAAAAAAAGTGATGTAAGTTTTGTTATTAGAAAATCATTTTTTAAAACATAAAAAATCGTATTTTAAACTACAAAATAATCACTTTATATTAAATTATAATTATTTGATTAATTTAATTTTAAATTTTGTAAAAATTATCTTGGTTATAAGCTTAAATGAAACTTTTGAGACACCTTAAAGAATTTTGAATTTAGAAGAATCTGTTTTAGTTTATATATATATATATATATATATATATATATATATATCTGTTATTAAACATTTGTAAAACTTTGTGTATCTAAGTGCAGTATAACTTTCAAAAAAATAGATATTTTGAATACAATAAATCTTTGGAATTTATTTTAAAAGATTTTAATATCTAATATTCCAAATTTAGTCAAAAGAATTGCATAATCTAGTAATATTAAGTCTCAAATACAAACTCTTTGTTCTTAATCTTATAAACTTGATAAATTTGTACATATTTTCAACCAATTTTGGTCATTCTTTTCTATGGACCTTATTACAAATCTTTGATATTTGAATTCTTATTATTTTATTTTTGTAATAGAAGATTTTAAAATAAAAAATTTTAAAAATATATTAAATAAGGATTATCGTAAATAAAAATAATATATATATATATATATATATATAGAGAGAGTTTTTGGATGATATTCATTATTCATTATTCATTATTCATTATTATAGATATATTTTGGTTTTTATATTTTTATAAGAAATTTTAATTTTATATAGGGTTGCAAAAAATTACTTCTTAAAATTTTGGAGAAAAAATATCATATATATATATATATATTTCAATTTTATTTATTTAATATACTTAAATTTAATTAAATAAATATTAATACATTAAGATTCTATTTTAATGTATTATTAATTATTATATTGAAAATAGGATATTGTTAATTCTACCATGGTTTTTATTCTAGTACCATAATTTGTTCTTATTAAATTATTAGTTATTTTATTTATTAAAGAGTTGTATTAATAGATAAGAATATTAGAAATATTAAGAGAATATACTCTCAAAATAAAACATAAAAAAACCAAAAAAATATGTCAAGTGGGTGGCAATATTTGAAATAGCAAAAAATAAAGTAGCATTAGCAACACCTTCAAACTAATTTTTTAAATCTTTTTACATTGGGTGAATTTTTCTTAAATTTTCATATTTTTATATTATTTTATATTAATTATAATTAGAATCTTTAATTTTTTTAAAATTTAAAAATTATTCATATTAAAATATAAAATTAAAAAAATATATTATTAAAATATTAAAAAACTAATAATTTAATTAAAAACAATATATAAATGAAAAAAAATAAATTAAATACTTTTAAAAAAACAAACTACTTGTGCTAGAGGTAAGTAATAAGGTATGTTTATTATGCCATATTGTCAAGAATGATTGATTTTTTAAAATAAAATTGACAAATTTTTTTTTAATAATTTTAATCTAATAAAAAAAATCCATTACATATCTGTTGTTATTATTTTTACCAACAATGATTTTTAAAATTCAAAAATAGAAGATTTTTTAAACTTAAACATTCGTCTTATGTACCTTAAATGTTTTGAATAAATTTACATAACATATTTTTTAATTAGTTTATATTATAATAAGATTAAAGATATTCTTTGTCTTTTCAATTATATTTTTTTTATCTACAATTGAATTAAAATTATAAATTTTGTTTATTTATTATAAAATTAATTTATATTTATTAAATTTTTAATTATAATTTACTTCTTTATTTTTTATTTTTAATTAAAATATAATTTAAATAATTATTCTTTTTAAAAATGTGTATATTTATATCTTTAATAGGATTGTATGTTAGATGTGGATATTTTTTTATTTTAAGTTACTTTAAATTTTAATTTATTTTAAGATAAGCTAAATGTTGATAACATAACATTGAATAGATTCCAGTCTATAAAATTTAATTATTCAATAGAACTAAAATATTAATTATATTTTTTGTACATTTATTGACTTACAATATGAAGAAATTAACTTTTTTTTGAATCATATGGTAGAAATTAAAAAAAATCTCCAAAACTTAAAAGATACACAAGTACAAAATAAATTAAGCTTATGATTTTATGACAACTTGTTTTTTATAAGAATCAAGTCTAAAAAATCCATGAAATCTAATTTTCATACAATTTTTTTATTTACTTCAATTATTAAAACCTTTTATAAATTTTTTACTAACTTCACAAACTATTAGCAAAAAGGTAACATATAATTCTATCAATACAACATATATTAATGTTAACTTGTATGTAATGACTAATTATTACTAATAAAGATCTAAAGATGGATTTAAGTACTTTATAACTTTATCAATTGTTGATAATTTAATTTGTAGACTAATGTAGAAAATGCTTCATAATTTGTTGTAGAAGAAGATAGACATTGAAAAAAAAAATTAACTCTATTTATTACAAAACAATATTAGCTTTCTCTTCTCAATTGGATATGTGAATGTACAACCAAAAGTTTGCCCCAACTTTTTCTCATGTCTGATTATGATACTTCAAATCATGGATAGATAAATAGATATATGTATGTATAGATGTACCCACAGTATTTTTCTTTGTTTTTAACAGTCTTTAATCATGGAAAATTGTAAACATATATGTATCAATTGAAGATGAACTTCAATCACCTTGGTTGAATCCAGAGATTCGAAGCATAGTCCGAGCTGTAGAGATTTGTATAGTTATCTGGACCGAGATGATTCCAAGTCTATTCACAAAATCAGGTTGGGTTTTAGAAGCCATCAAGAGGATCACCACCTTGCTAGTCATCAAGAAAGTGATCGGTTTACATCAGATTTTTTTGCCTCTGTGGTGCACAGTTTCCAACCATCGATATTTTCCGACCATTTCTGGAACAACGGTCCATTAAATAATCGATCTCTTCAAAATTCGTTTTGTTTGCATGTCAACTGTCATGTAATGGATCGAATGTTGTGCAAAAGAGCTCCACAAACTTATCTTGTTTCACACTTCTTCCCATATACCTACTACTACTTTGTGTGGTTACTCATGCGAAGATTATTTTGACTCACTTTTAGTAAAAGCCATCATGGGATGGCTTATCTTAATAAACAATGTGGGAAAAGCTGACAAAAAGTCAGTAAAGTATGTTATGAAGCCTCACTGTCTTGATTTGAGACTCTTAGTTGACAAGCAACACACATGACTGGCAGACATACTTATTAATTCCCGAAATATATATCAAGTATAGTGTTGTTATTAAACTCGGTATTATTTCACCAACGTAGAAGATTCTTCATTCATATAGTTTTGAAGTCGTTGGAGTGGGAAAAAAAAAACAAACAAACAAACAAACAAACAAACAAACAAAAACCCCAGTTGGAACAGGCAATCTAATTAAGTTTCTTGCAGTGTTCAACTTGCCACAAACAACTTAGAAATGCAAAGAAATTAGCCGTTCAAATAAGCTTTCTCAAAAAAAGAGCAGACAAAATTTCGCCTCTCATTTCAGGCTGTGTAATGCACAGTTGTAGGTTGCAACAAATGGAATCAATTCTCAACTCGTGAGGGCAGATTGGAACGTAGTTGACTCAAATTTGAGTCCCTGATAGATTCCTAAGTGACTGAAATGAACTCAACACGGCATTCTGTGGCAGGATGTCTTGCAGCACAAGCTGTCTCCGCAACGTATGTTCTAAATTAGTGAAACAGTGAAAAGAATATGGGCTACCTAGTGTATTGTTGGAATTCCCTCGAGGAAGTTGGCCAGCAACCAAAAAGTTGGTTCGCCTCAGTCAACACCCTTTCGATCACCCTTGCTCTAAAGATTAGCGCACAAGGGTTGCAAATATGCCGTCCACAATCAGACTCTGAAAACTAGCAGCAGTCAAAAGCTGTTGCTAGTTTTTACTTGTGCCACCAGTAAAAGGACTCGGGAAGAATGTCTTTGCCGAGACATATCTCACGCTGCAGTGAGGATTATGGCTCGAATAATAGGAACCAGCTGTGAACAAAGTCCCTTGATTTGCTGACAAATTTAGCAGCGAGAGTGAGGTTGAGTCAACTTCTGAAGAATTGACATGCCTCGATCAGATCAACGCCTAGTAGGTCCAACAAATCAGATTTTTGTGGGGTACTTGTGTTTTGTCAAACAGTACTGGCTTCAAGACGAGGTTGAAGGTGAGTTGTGGTCCCGATGGGGTGAAACAACCGCCAGTTTCACTAACACAGACGACGTTGCAATCGATTGTGTTGAGATGCTCAGATTCGGGGATACATGTGCAAGGAATCAAAGAAAATGAATCAAGCTCAGGTTGAGCTTGGCCGAGTTGTCTCATGAATTCGACGACTCATTCTTACGTCTGTGTCGGTCTGGACCATCTGCCCGGCGAAGTAATTCGCTTCTCGCAAAATGGAAGTACAACTGTTGGAGACTGTAAAGACGCGCAGACAAGGTGATGGGCCCAATGGCTAGGCGATCGCAAGCTCCTGGTCAAATAACAGGCGTGACAAGTGAGGTGGGGCACTTGGGTCCAGCAACTGAATATTCATATATAAGTCCGCATTGTATGACAGGGGCACTAGCTTTTGCATTTGCAAATGTTCTGACAGACCCAAATGATTCAAGATAGAAAGATGATCATCTGGTGTAACCTTTGACAAGTTGTTGCTCTTCTCCGTGTTCCGTCCCATGTTGGTGCAAAATCCATGTCGGGAATCATCGATTTGGTAGTCTATGCCCTTAGTTATACGCATTGCTTTTAGAATCAGAGGGTGGTAGGTTATGGTCATCGAAAGAGTGTGTGAGACGGGACTAATCTGAAGCATTCTTTTCCAAAAGGAATTTGTTGAACAAACCAACCATAAGAACATGGAGGCAGCTGGAATCCTTTTCCCAGCATGCTTATTGCTCAAGAGGAGTGCACTGCTGTTCTGGGGCCTCCTCCTGGTCATTGGCTTCATGACAATTGTACCATTACTGGTTCTGGGCGAAGCATCTTCTGTGCAAACGACCAACACCTTGGTGAGTTCATCTCCTCACTAGTATGGCCCTCAAAGGATTTTGCAAACAATTATGTTTTCTCAGCAAACTAGCAGATGACATTCTTGGCTTGGAAAGCATGGTTGCCTCCGTAAAACATTTTCTGTTCTTCTTGGAGTTAAAGAGAGAGCTAGAGACAGAGAGAGACTGATGATTTTGGCTTTGATTAACTGCAGCAAGATCCGAGAGTGATGCGACTTTCAGCAGAGTGGCAGCCGCGGCGAATTCTGCAAGACCGACAGTCCCCCAAAAGCTATCCACCTCCAGAGGCCAATGCGCTTTTCACCCCTCGCCGTTCATCTCCACCAGCGCACAAGAATGTGAACCGGGGCGCGAAGGGGTCCTCTCCAAGCCGGTCGAAGCCACCTCCACGCGGTTAATTTAATTCGGAGATCTGTGAACGGAGTCGAAACGACAGAAAAATTGGAAGAAAAATTATCAAAACTCGTGTAAATCCTTGTAATTTTGTAGCGAGGCTAGAAGTTCCGCCCAGTGCAGAGCAGCTCCACGGGGGGGCATTGCAGTCCAAACAGTTCGTAGCATAGAACCACTACAAGTTGAGCTGATTCTACCGCACGAGTGTTGCGTCTGGGCAGCTCGATGCATGGACAAGCTCCAGAAAAGGGCCGAAATCTGATCAGCCACTGCAGTCCTCTAAAGACGAAACTCTACCATCACGCATATATCAACACAGATATCACTATTTTTGCAGCATAAAAAGAATTTGACCTTACCATCTAATTTTTTTTAAATAATAAATATTATCTTACAAGATAAAAAGTTATACATAGAATCTAATAAAAATATGTTAATACTTAAAGGATTTTTTTAAAGCATGCATGATAAATACTTTTATCTTAATATTTGGCATGTTAAATTTTATATTAAGTATCAATCACGAACTTGATCACATAAGTCAAATCATGTATTTTTAGGCCTATACGACCAAATCATATATTTAGTCTTTAAAATTATACTTTTCTCTAGCATTAAGTTTTTTATTAGATTTAAATAATTTATTTCTTAAATTCTTGAAATTTTATGCATTATAAAAATAGTAGTTTATTAAAAATAATTTTTTAATTATATATTAAAAAAATTCTATACATTGATCTAATAATACAAGATATCTTTAATAGTTTTTAAAATCATCTTTTATGACATAATAAATAAAATCTTCAACAATACAAAATTAAATCCAATTCAACAATTAAACTTATGATTTATATGTTTAAATATAAGTATATATATATATATATATATATATATGTGTATGAGTTTGATATTATAATAACTAAATTAATAATTAATAAAATACATGCATAATATTAAATAGAAATACATGTTTTTAATTTTTACGTGAATACATATCATAACCTAAACTACATTGTGTTATCAAACCCATAGTTTTTCAACCATTAAATTTTAACAGTGTGTTGCCATGTAAATGCCTTGTTGAAAAACACGCATCAAATAACACTATCATCCGCAACACACACACATCTACTCACAAGTTAGCAGAATACACTAATGATTCAAATGCACAAAATTCTACTTTTACATCTTAAATGACATTTAATTAGTTGAATCTTATGTTACACCCTTTTTGCAAAGTTGATCCCCATCAACTACAGCCATGATGCAAGCTTGCCTCAGCCAAAAACTTCAAAATTGGTGACCCACAATCTGATTCTAGCACCACAAATGCACATGATCGGGGATCGCTAAGCATCCATAACGTCTCTGAGACCAAAGTTTGAGTATGCCCACCTGAAGTTTCGTACGTTATGCTTTGTGGGGCGTGCCAGTGATTAAAGGAAAAAACTAATAATAGAAAGGCTTTCCTCGGATTAAGGAGATCGAAAAAGACAATGAAAGGTCCTGAGCTTTGTGGAAATTATCACACTAAATTTGACCCTTGACAAGTCCAAGGGTGATATCAACTCAACATGACTTGAGTAGGGGTCAACTTACAAACAGGGTGGCAGATTTTAACTAACTGTTTCTGGACACTGATGTTCAACGAAACAGTGCTATAATTATATATTGTAAATTTTCTGTTTGAGGATCTCAGTTGACTTGTTTTGTCAGCAGGGTGAGTACCCATTGATACAATGCAGAAAATTACTTCTCAAAACCGTTTTATACCATATAGAAACCATTCTCAGAGACTTGGCCACAGGGTAGGCGTCATGTGCGAGTCCCAGAGATGTGAAAGGGAGAGTCGATCCAACAGCAGAATGCTTCTCATTGAAAATAAAGTTTTAAAAAAAGAATGAAACGAATAGACCCCACCACGAGCAAAGAATGCGTAAGCGATGAGAGGAGAAGAGATTTGGTGTACAATGCTTAAACCCACTTAGGTGACGTCGGTTACTAGACTGTAGAATGCTCGTCATCACTGACAGCATGGGCTACACTAGCTTCAACCGGGAGCCTGTGCAGCTCTTCGTAAAACCCAAGAGCTTTATCAACTAAGGACAATGTTGAGAAGAGGCATGATAGAAAAAGTCTCATCTCTAACAGTCAGAATCATGAGAGAAGGCTGTGTGTATGAATTTGATGGTTAAAGGTGCCATCGAAAACTGCACCCAAGCCTCGACCTGTATGAAGGAATGAATGAATGAATGGCCTCCGATTCATCAAGTGACAACAACCTGGGCTACCACCCAGACTTGTTCACAAATCTATGTTGCAACTTCGGATGGGGATCTCGCACAATGTTGGGTACCATCGCCCCGAGCTAGCTCATTGCTGATCACTGACACCCCATCTGCCTGGTTCTGGCTCCGCTTCCCGGTTGAACGCCGAACTGTTGACCATCGCAATTCTACACAGCAACCAACACGGCGACCATCACTGAGAATAAGCGGTTTGCTGCGAGCAAATCGGATTTATGTCAACGACCATTAACCGCAGATCATCACTGACGCTAGCGGATTCTAGATGTCTCCAGGCGTCACTTGTGAGGTGTCGGTTCCATCCGAAAGCTGCAAAGCGTGATGAAAACATGAAAGTGTTGCTTCAATAAAATGCAAGTAACTTTTAGGACAAATTCAACCTTGAAATAAGAAGAATTTAATGATTGAAAGAGCAATAGATGCTCTTTTTAACATAATTTGTACTGATTTTGAAGTTAGATCAAGAGTTGAGGCAGCCTTCCTCTTCTTCTGTGGATCCATGTGCCTCCATTTAATATCCTCCGCCAACCATGCTCTCTATTCTCCTCCTTCCTCTAACCATGTTACATTCTCTTCAATAGATTTCATATAAGTACTGCACTATTAGTCTACTATAATATTTTTATTTTAGAAAAAATTCCACTCACTAATGCTCGTCATCTAATGCCCTTGATTGATGATGCTATAAATCTCACACCCTCTGTCGTTCTTTGTTGACTAATAACCATTCACCTTCTTTTGGATTATGAATACAAACTTGATTCAAGCAATTTGGTTTAAATAATCAAATTTTTCTTGTCTTTTCTTTTCTTTTTTTATTTTTTTATGTCTACTTATTGAAGTGCATTTTTGCAAATTTAAGAAGTTTGAGGTTAGCTTGTAAAAGATTGGAGTTCATTCTTTTGAATCTGATGATATTGACAGGTTTCTTCAAGAAAAAGGTCGAGGCATGGTAATGGAAAGAGTTTTCTAACAGAATGAAGTTTCCTATTCAGTAGGATTGTGTTTTGTAATTGCTTCTAAAATATCAAACCAGTAATTTTAGAAGACTTAGATTGAATATATGTTGTGATTTAATAATTTAAGAATGATTTTCTGAAATAGTAATCGATTATGGATTATCATTTAAGCTACATTAGGTAATTCAAATAAAAATAACATTAAAGTGTAAATTTTGGATTTTATGCATCTCTTATATTTATATGAAATAACTAGTGGTTAAACAATTGGCTTTGCCAATGTCAAGTATGTTTTTAGTAGCCAATTAAAAAAATAAAAATAAAAATACAACATATCTTAACAGCCAATCAATGCCCCTTACTAAGATTAAAAAAACAAAACAAAAAAACAATGCCATATCAACCATGTTAGCCAAGTGGGGGTCAAGTTCATTTGTGCTGCTGTCGCTGCTACTACAGTCCATTCCATCTTCTAATCCCAGTAACTAAGTATTTTCGCAGTAACTATGTTAAACTTGTAACTGGGTTTTACTATCCTATTGCTCCAACTAATGGGATTTTTTGATGCTTAAGCAATATATAGGATAGTTAATATAAAAATAACATAATTTTTATACATATATATATATATATATATATATGCATACAAATTATATTATTTTAAAGATGTAAGCCAAATATATTAGTTCCACAATGCCTTCTTGTTGAGTCTAGAACAAATCCAATACTTTTACATGTAAAGAAATACAAGTATTTATGTGAAATAAAATAAAAATAAAAAAATTAATAATAATCAATCTAAAAATTCTAATACTTTGAATTTTTACTAATACTTTGAATTTTAATATATTATTTCAAAGTATTAGTAAATTATTTTAAATTTTATTTTTAAAATATATCTATATAATTAAAAAAAAAAAAAAAAAAAAACCTAAATATCATTCAATAATATATAGAAGACAAGTAATGACCATTGTTAGTCTTATTAATGCTTCTTTTGTATTTTAAAATATTATTCATTTTAGGCTATTTAGATTTTTAGTGCCTAATAATATTTATTCAAGAATATTTTTAATTTAAATATTTTATATTTTATTATATTTATATTTTAAAAATTAATAAAATATTATAAATTTTTCTTTTAAAGAAATTTGTTAAAATATTATATTTTCATTTTAAACTTTAATTTTATCAGTATGCAATTATAAAACATAGAAACTTATATAAATCTAATTTATAAATTAATTCAAGTTTAAGTAATAACAATAATATCATTATTATTATTTTTTCAAATTTTTTTGTAAATTTTATTCTTAATCATGTACTAAAAATTAATAATCTCTGAATTAAAAAATATATCAAATTGATAATGTATTTTTATTATAAATACTATTTTTAACTTCAAATAAATTAATAAACTACCTCCAAATTCATGTAATTGATTTAAATTAAATTTATTTATTATATTCTTTATTGTATTAAAAACTTCACTTAATGTTTTATGTTAGTTGACTTTGTGATTGTCAATTAAGTGTTGAGGATTTAGTTAGAAAAGCCAATTGACTTGATATTCTTGTCAAGTCAAGTCTTGTGAGTGTTTTTGAAAAAGAGAGTTTGTAGTTGTAAGATTTTGCTTGGTTATGGTGATTTAGCCATCAAGTAAAGTTTAGGGTTTTCTCAAAACACTTGCATTTTTATATTCTTTCTTTGTGGTGTAAAAAATAGCTTAACTAAGTTGCATTTAAATTTTTCATCTTTTCTTAAGAAAGAGTTTGTTGTGCATTCTTATTTGGTTTTGAATGAATACTTGATGATGATTTTTGGCATCCAAATTGTTGTGTACGACAATCTTTATTTACACAACATCATAGAATTATAGTAAGTTTTTAAAGTAATACATTTAGAAGAGAATTAACTTTGACCTCAACAAATATATTTTATTAATCTCATCAAAAATTATTTCACTATAGATATAATACAATAATTTTAATACCATCTAATCTACTAAATTTTTGTAATTATTTGTAGTAAATTATTTATTTAATTTAGAAAAAACTCCATTTATCCTTAATAAAAATTCCAAATATGTAAAAAAGAAGAATATCAACGTTATCTTGACACTTGTATTACTAGCAAATTTTAGAAACAAATATATAATTACTTAAGTTTCTTTAGTTGTATGATGATTATCAAGTGTGATTTTTTCTTGTTGCTAAAATTTTCATATGTTATAAGTCTAAAACATTAAGGAACTCTAGATGTGTGACTCTAGCTCTCGAAGGTCACACATCTGCTCTGGTATTGATAACATTTTCAAGCAGAATCGGGAACATACCCACTACTCTTGGATCCAAATTCCAATCTTTTTTTTGCAAGGATCGTGCACCACAGCGTACAGGATAAAGAAAAAAGAACTAGCTCTGCATTTACAAGATTCTACAAAGCGTACATACTCAAAAGAGGTGTCTCTCCGTTTGAATTTTCAAAAATTTCAAGAATGTTATTACAAGTCAAATACATAACAGTTTGCCTCAAACTGAATAACCAGTTGCCGTTAGAGCATCTATCTGCTAGAAGTAACGTGTTGACCTCAGTATCAATTGAACCTCTCATAAGAAAGCATCCACATCATGTGTTCAACTGTTGCCAAGTACGACTCCCACTATAGCTGATGACCAGCCACGGACAAAGCCACCATGACGCTATAATACAGCCTTTACAAGCAACGGCAACAGCACAGCTCTAAGTACGACAAAACCGAACTTTCGTGCACAATTCAAGCACCAACACGAGCACGAACAGCAGGGTTAGTACAAGGACAATATTTATCAAAAATCTCACCAAGACACACTTATGACGATGATTTATGGCCTTCGAGTAACACGAGAAATTCTACCTTGCAAAACTCCCCTAAAACATGTGCAGGATCTGAACACAATCTCATTGCCAAAGCACAACATCCGAACATATTACAAACAAAAATTTATGTGTTGTACAGCTCATATTCAGTATTACTGAACTGTTTTAAATCTGATGCAATTCTTACTGTCGTCACGAACATAAGCTTACAAGACTTTCACAACTCATGCAACTCTAAGGAAGCTTCTCAAGCCCAGCTTAACTGTTCAATTATTACTAGGCACATGCTTGGTTATAAGAACATGTTTTGCAATGAAGAAATAATGTCGAAAGCTGGAATTAGAGAAGGGAGGAGGAGGAAAATTAAGGGCGAAAAATAAAATAAAATAGTCTCAGAAGAAAAGCTAAGGTCATCTTTCAAATATGATAATGATTGCATTCGCAGCTGGAAGAGGTGTCCATATGATGCGCGACTCGTTGAAAACAAAAACAAGTAGACACATGCAGAGGATCGATCGAGTATTTGCAAAGTCTTTAAAATGGCGAGTAATTCACAGGTATGTTGACTCTCTCGTTCTGTTGGCCGCTACCGTGGAAGACATTAAAAGAATCGCAATTGGTAGCACAATCAAATTCTCATTGAATGATTCTCAATAACTCATTCCGAATAAGCATTCTTACATATTCTCCCATGATAAACAAACTAAGGAATGCAGGTCGAGAGAATTTCTGGTAAACTAAGCAAGTAAGAATCAAGTAGGCCGAGAGAAGCTAACCTTGTTCGTCGCCAGCCCTGAGTCCATTGCCAACGATGCTGAAACGATCAGCCTCAGCGAAAGAGCGTCCACCATTGCCACAGTTTCCGCTCTACCTCCGACACCATGAGCGCCCTAAAACCTGCTGAAATCATTCCTAAACCCTCATACATCTTCCGACAACACGATCAAACACAATGCAAGCGGGAAACAATGGATTCCCCAAGCAAAGCTTCGACCATAAAGCGTGTCCAGCGATGGAATTGACGATCGAGGTCGCTGTGGAGCTTCGTCAAGACACCAAAATGAGTCAAATTAGGGATTGAAATCCCGTTGTAATTGTTATTCAGAACACAATCCATGTCGACTGTTCTGAATAGAAATGTCATCCCCATCTGGACACTTGTCTCGACGGTTGAGACATAGCGGGCTTAGGGCACATGTCCTAAAGCCGAAACTCGCCCGTGCTCGTCCTTGTGACCATAGTATTTATTTAATTATTAAATTTCTGTATTAATTCCAAAATATGTGTGAAATTTTGGAACTATTCCCCAATAATGAAAAGAAAATTTCTGGTGACTGCAAGACTATCTAGGATCACATGGAATCTGTAGTATTAAATGTACAATAATAATATATTTTAGATTATGAAATATTCATTATAAGATTCTAAGTATATTAAATAAATTTGTATTTTTTTGTTAGTAAATTTTTTTTGTAATATACATGTGCCTCAATTTTAATAACCAATAATCATCATTAAATACTATAATGAAATGCCTATCAAATAAAACATCTACTCCAAATATATCACTTCGAGTTTGAAGTAGGTACTTGTTGTATACACTTTGTTAACCAAAATGAAAATAAAAGAAGAAGAAGAAAAAAAAAAAAAAAAAAAAAAAAAAACTGAAGTAAAAAAACTACAGAAAAAAAATTATTTAATTTTTATTTCTAGTCTATTTCTATGATTATCCATAAAATAATAAACTTGAATTTTGTGATATACACTTATATATTCACAAAATCTATATCTTCTTTTCTGATTCATTATTTTATATTTTACTTTTCAAAATTCCAACTGAAAAATATTTAAAAAAATTATAATCAAGATAAGTGATCGATCGAAAAATCTCTAATAAAGATTCAACATAATAAACTTCATGCAACTAGATTTGTTTGGTGTTTCATTTAATGAATGTAAATATCAACCCTTTATTTATCTTTGAAATTTATGATTTTTCATTTCTATTTTGTAATAGATATTATTATATCATAAAGGTTGTGAATTATCCGTTTATGTATTAAATTTATTTCGAAGGTAATTTATATATTTTTATAATTATTGGTTGTCCTTTGTATGAAAATCATTAACTTCTAAATAATTTGTTTTTTCATAGGATTACAAAATCCCCCTTTCATGTTAAACAACTAAATAAAATTGAAGGAATTAATATCCATATATATATATATATATATAGAAACAGAGACAACAATAATTAAAAGATTTTACAAACTAACAATAAAATAATTTTTTGTTTGCCTAAGTTACTATGTGGTAAATCAGAAATTGATGAAAAAGAATCTTACCCTATCAAGTTAATTTTTTTGATAGTACAGAAAAAAGGCAAAAACTGAAAGACTTTTTCTAAAAAGTATCTGCATTTTTATCTATTCAATTATTTTAATCAATTAATCTTAATAGAATACTTAAGTATTTATTTAAACAAATGTTATTTGGTATAATTTGTACTGATGTTGAATAAACATTTCCATCCTATTTTGCAATTTTATAGTTCTTATGATGAAACTTGAAAAATCCTTTAGAACAAAGAATGGAACTCAATTAAATGTATACAATGTTAATGTTTGACAACTTAAATACAATATTGATAATGATGGAAAAACCTTATTAGTCAATACCAATGGAAGTTCAGGGATAATGTAAAAAAGAACTAGTTAAAGCAATGCCAAGCATTAGTAATTTCCATAAATTTATTACGTTTATGGTTGCATGTGATGACCAATTGCTGGAAATGTAAAAAGAAAAGCAAGTTGAATGGAATTGCAAAAGCCAATTTATTACATTTATAATCTCTAGTATCACATGAAAATTCAAGATGATTTAATGCAAATTGCTGCAAAATCAATTAATAACTTTAATACACAAAGATAGGCAAAACCAGATTACATAATATTTCTTCAATATGAAAAATATCAAGACTTAAGGTAAAATACCACTTTTATTAATTGTCAAACTAAAGTAAATTAAATCTTGATTTTATATAAACTCAAATAGACATATTTATGTAAAATAAATTACAACACTAGAAGATTTATATGTATTGTTGATGAATTGTTTTTTAAGCAAAAACAATTGGTAGTTGTGAAGATAGTTGTTAATATATTCCAATTTTATTTGAATATTATAATTTTAGATTTCTCTTATTTTAATTACATATTCTAGAGATAAATTGATTAATGCACAAAATTTTATTCTATTTTTTAAATTACTTTGTTATAAAACATGTATATATATATATATATATATATATGAATTTTTAGATGCTTTAAAATAGGTTGTATATAAACGAATCTAAAAAAAGAAATATTTGAATCTGATGGAGGCTAGTGATTATTTTGATTAATAAAATAATTTGAATTTATTAAAATAATTTTATGAGTTTATAGACATAATAGACAATAAAGATATACATATATTTTAAAAAGTGTAACCATAATGACGATTTTTTTGATAATTTTTTTAAATATTATATATATATATATATAATTTTCAATGCAATAATTATAATGTTTATAGAAATGTAATTTAAATATTATAAAAATTCTTCAATAACAGCTTGATCAAAAGTTGTACATAACATTATAATTTTCCAATTATTATCCTATTTTATTTATAGAGGATTAGAATAAAATTCTAAATATACTTATTAATTATTAAAGACTAAAAATAATATGTGAAGAACTGTTATCATGACTTTGGATTTTAGGACTTTACAAAAAATAAAGATAACAAATGATTTTACATAATTTAATCTAAAAATTATTTACAACCGTCTTAGTAATAATTAATTATAAAAATTGTACTATATACAATCTTTTTTACAGTAATATTTAATTTTTTGTATTTGTAAATGTACCTACTTTTTAAGTTACAATCAATGTTTATGTGTGTGTATATATATATATATATATATTTATATTACTAGTGAAAACCTATGCCATTGGGCGCCACAATTTTTAGTACTACCATCCATTCATTTCCTTGTTCATCTATGTTTGGCCAATGAGAAGGCATCTTTATGTCTTTAGCTTATACCTAAGTTGTTTTATATAATAGATAGAATACTTAAACAATCATGGAGTCATCTATTAGATTGAAATCTTGATATGTACAAATAACAATGAAAATTACAAGTACTACAAATATTAAATTATATGTCAAATTATACAAGTTTTTATCTAACAAAATTTGATTTAATTCTTAAATTGAAATATATCATAATAAGAATAAATATTTTATATTTGAAAATACATATATAGTTTAAACCATTAAATAGTAGAAAAAACCTTTATTAATTAATAAATTACTTTGATTAATTGACTTATTTAGTATAAAAATATTTTTTTCTATAAAAATATAAATTTAATATAAAAATCATAAAAATATAATTAAAAATATTAATTTTATTTTAAAATTAAAAATTAAGCATAAAGTTTTAAAAAAAATTCAAATGAGTCAACTATTAAAAAATTTGGACTATCAACAATCATTTTATTTTTTATTTATTTATTTATTTCTTAAATCTTTAAATTATCTTCAAAGTTAGTATCTCATATTTTTATAATTAAAATTAAAGAGATATTAAATCAACCCTACTTCCTGCTATTTCAATCCCACCATCATTAATTTTTATCAAAAATACATCGTTATATAAATATAACAATATGCAAGGTAATATTAAACTAGAAATAATATTGGCACAATACAATGTATCATTGGCTTTGCAATTGGATTAATCATGGATATTTGATTCATCAAATTTTATTTTACCATGAATTTTTTACAAAGGTGTTTTTATCAAAGATGTTTTAATATTTGTCTTTTATATTGTTCTTTGTAGCATTGTGGGCAACAGCAACAATACTTGAAGTGAATTAATGCAATCTAGGCCTTGCACTGCAACATCCAAACTTAAGTCTTCACTTTAAAACATAGAAGTATTACCAAAGTTATGTAGTGCAATATTAAAACATACAAATATTACAAGGAAAAATAATTTATAGTACTAAAAATAAACTTTCTAAATTACAATAAAGACAATGATAAAAATTTACATGTTGTAGATGCATTATTATTTTTCAAAAAAAACCTTAGATATATGAATCATACAACAAATTAATAGATGACATAGTGACTTGGAATCTTACTAGGCCATATAAATACATAACATCAAGATAAAAAAAAATAATGATTATGAAAGTATAGGATAAAGATATTTGAAATAGAGGATTGCAACTTATTGTATAAATGATGAAGTTTTTTGTTAGCCAATACATGGCAGAAAGTGTACAACAAGCAATAAGAGGTACAAAGTAAAGAAATAAATAGTGGTGTTGATATATACGAATCTTTTCAAGTATTTCAATTAACTGTAGCATAATCACAATAAGCAATATCTATTGATAAGACATTTCTATCAACATAAGAATTAACCAAAGCACTTGGTTTAATTGATTTGACAAATTAATTGATGTAGGGCCCTTGAAAGTTATTTGGTAGGGCTTGCATCAACAATGCTTCCTAAAAAGTTATATTGAATGTCATTTTTAATAATGCTTTTTAAAAACTTAAAGCAATAATAAATAAGCAATCATTAATAATTAATAAGCAATCATTTATAAATAGCTCAAAAAATAGATCATTTAAACTTTGTTTTTGCATCATATATACACTATGAGATTTGAGCACCAAATTATATCAACATAACAACAAAAAGAAGGCTAACTTGATTAGGATGAATAGTAGATAAAAAAACATATTATAAAATAATTTATATAAATAATTCTTGCTCCCAAAAATGCCATCTAATATTATGATGACCTTACCTTCTACTTAAACAAAAAATTATATTAAAAATTTCATATATGATTGAATAGAGCTATAATATCAAAATTAGTAAAAAAATACCCACTATATTATTAAAGTGTCTTAATCATAATGTCTCCAAATCAATTATTATCCATTATATACACAATCTAACCAAATTGAAATATCAATCATGTCTACTTTTTAATTGATAACTACATCTTCAATCTCATCATTTCAATTGGATTGAAATGGCTAAAATTTAGCTAAATCAAAAAAAATAGAATGAAAACTCAATTTTGGTTGTTTTAATTTTAATTTGTTTTTTTATTATTCTTAATCTAAATCCTAACATCAAATATAAGAAAGAAGAAGAGAAATATTCTTATATCACAAACATGTGTATTTACACCAATAATTTTTTATATGATTAAATAGAAATAAAAGTAGATTAATTTCATAATATGTTATAGACGAGCTTTTTAGAAGCTATGTAGATGTAGTTTTAACATTATATATGTTTATAATTGATTAATATGTTAAAAAATTAGTTAATAAGTTAATCACATATCACACTTATTGATAGTTAGTGAAATAAGCTAATTATGTGACACAAATATAGAAAAATTGTCTTATAAATTAAAATATATATCTTACAAAATCAACATGTATTGGAGGTCTTATAGAATATTGCCACATAGCTCCTAAATAGATAGTATATATGGAAGCAAGAGTGAAGTCTTCCTCACTCTTATCAATATCTTTCTAGTTCTTAATCTTATCTTAAGACTTTTTAATATTCTTATATGTTGTAATAGGTATTGTAGTCTAATATTATATCATCTTTGAATGATTATCTAGTCTTTTTGAGTAAGATAAGAATAACTTACTATTTTAGTTCTTTAAAATTCATATCCTTGATATCTTATCATCTTAAATATTATATTACTTGGACTTTGTTATAGTATTTTTGCTTTGTCATGTACTCTTATTGTGTCTTATTATTCATTGTTGATAGTCTTTGATTCACAATTTGATGCTAGTATATGATAATTTTGTAAAATAGAGTTTAATTCAAAGTACAAAGCAAAAATGTATACATTCAAGCTACCAAACATGAAAGTTTGCATCCAAAATATGAAGGTGTGATTTTTTTGTTATATGTGAGGTGACACTGTATAAGATCTTACTTGTAGAAAGGCACTTCTAGATCACCTAAGTACACAATACCATGAGTACACACAATTGTGTGCATGGACCTTCTTGTAGATAAGTTAAATTGACCTTTTTTGTATTATATTTTTATTAATAGTCTTGAATTCTTGCTAGGACCAATTTGTATACTTGAATTATAATATTTTTTTGTTGTAGCTCGTAGATTAATTGCTCTTTTTCATTGTAAAATACTTCTAATACTTAACCAAAGATATAAAATTGATAAGATGCTTACATATGTTAGACTATTAAGTGTATTAAAAAAGGAGTTATTAAAGATGCACTAAGGTATTAAAGACAAGAACTTGATGAAAGCAAATAATCAAGTAAGACTTTTTTCAAAGAAGTATGATAAAATAGAAGTAAAAAAATATATATACATTAATAAAAATTGAAATGGCTATTATCAAAAGACAACAAAACTAAAGATCCTTGAATCTAGACTAAAGCAAGAAAAGAATTGACAAGAGTGAAGAAAAATTTAATTTTATTTCTATATATATCATCTATTTAGGAGCTACATAGTGACATTCTATAAGACTTTTAACATGTCTTGACTTTATAAGCCACATATCTTAACTTGCAAGAAAAGTTTTCTATAGGTATGTTGTGTAATTAACTTGTTCTATAAGCTATCTATACGTGTGACATGTGGCTAACTTTTTGATAAAGTTTCTAATCTAAAAGTGAATTATAAATATGTATAAAGATAAAATTGTGTCTATGAAGCTTTTGAAAAGCTTTTTTAGAAGATATTATGAAATTAATCTATTTTTATTTATTTTTATCTATTTTTATTTAATCATATAGATAATTATTAGAATAAGTATGTATATCCATGATATTATCCCTCCTTTTAGAAAAAAGTTCTACAAGTCGAGATCATCATATGTTGAGAAAATCTAAGATATAATAAATTATATTTGCCAAATACTCTGATCTTTATTTGCTTTGAAGATGGTTGATATGTCTTCTCAACTATCAATAATGCACCATATCATGATAGGAATACCACCTTATTATTTTATTGTTGTCAAGGCCTTCGTAACTTCTTTCAAATAAAACATTTGAAACACTATCAAGAGTTATTCTTACCTCTAATAAAATTATTAAATATCAAGAATCTCTTTTAAGGTTGTGATATCAAACATGTTGTATCTTGCTATGTATTTAAGAAAGAATATGTTATTCTTGAAGTTCTTTATCTTAATTACGTCATCTTAAAGGTTAAAAAAATTATAATGTCTCATTTGACAAGTCAGCAAACAATAGCTCTTGAGTTGAATCCATTGGTTATTGGTTCTCCATCTCTTTAGCACCACAGTATATACAAAATCTACAAACAAGAATAAAAGGTAAAATATTATCTTTTCTTGATCTTGTTTCTTTTATAGCAAAGATTTGCTATTCTTTATTTAAATTTTGATAGATATCATTGATGAAAAGCCTCTATTTTTTTGCTGAATTTGCAAGATTTTTTATTGGCTTCCATACATGTTTACGAATATTATACTTATACTAATGAACAAGACATTCCAATCTATTTTAGTATCGCTTTGAATCTAAGACTTATTCACCTTAAATTCTTAATTATTATCTACTTCTATAGGAAGAGATGGCATCTATTTTCTTTTTGGTATGTTCATTGTCTTATATGGTTAAAGAAGAGACATGCAAAATATAAGATGGATCTTCATTGATTCCAAAAGATATAAAAAATACACAACTTCATTGATTTCTTGACAAATCAAAAAAGGTCCAAACTTACAATAATTTAACTTATGACAATGGCAATTAGTCTTGATATTATGATGAAATAATTATATCCTATCATCTACATTGAATTGTGATTGTTCCTTGTAATAGGTATTTAAATTTATCTATTAATATTCTTGAGCTTCTTTTAATTATGCCTTCATAGTTGCATGTAGCTCTAACAAATTATTTGCCAAATCTTTTGTCAGAGGATTATGAACTTTTAAAAAATCAAAAGCATCAAGTCATGAATGATAACCATAATAATAATAATAATAATAATAATAAAGTATTTAATAAATAAAAGAGTATATTTATTTATTATAAGTAAATTTTATCAATGCTAAAAGAGTCATCTAATCATCTTATTGATACTTGATGGTACACCTCAAATACTGCTCCAAAACTTAATAAACATGCTATTTTTATCTATAAGTTTGAAGATTAAAGGTCAAAGATGACTTCATATTAATTTTTAAAATATTGAAAAGGATTTTTTAAAATCTTGATATAAATTGAGTCCATCTATTCGATATAATATCCATAAATTATCCATAATAGTAATAAATATTTTTTTTAAAAAAATAATTATTTTTTTTATTTACAATAGACTTTTTACATAATAAAAAATATACCATCTTAGTAAAACGATCTATTATCACAAATATAGAATCATAGAAACTTGAGACTAAAAGATTTGTGATAAAATTTAAAGAAATAAAAGACCATGATTGTTTGGATATGAGCAATGGTTGAAAAAGTCCATAGGATCAACAATGAGTAGTTTTTGACCTTAAACAAACATCACATGATTGGACAAAGTCTTTCACTACCTTTCACATTTGCAGCCACTAAAAATCTTTGGATGTAAGCTCCAAAGTCTTATTATATCCAAAATATTTAACCATTGGAAAGTCATGATGTGCTTGAAGAATACATAAATATGTTTCTTTTTTTAGAATATATAGGCATCTTTTGAAATAGAATAGGTTGTTCTTGAACTCAAACTTGAAAGCATCATGAGACTTAGAAGAAGGTTTCTTGATATTATGAATAAGAGGATCAAATAATATTCTTCATTGAATTAGTTTGATAAAGATTGAATTAAAAGCTAACGGTGATTTTATTGCTTAAAGATAAAAATACTCTAACTTCAAGAGAATCATTCTATATTAATTAAAAGATGTATCTTTTTCTATTAGTGCAAGATAAAAATGTCTAGAAATTTAATTTAATAAACCAAGTTGATAAGTGATTTTGAAATTAAATCTTCACAAAGACATGCTCTACCAGGCTTAAAAATGATTCAAAATATGTGCTGATATAAAACATTCAAAATTTTTGTAGTCCATTGCTGTATTACATGAAGTCTTGTTTGAGAGTGTACCGGTGTCGTAATACGTGAAGTCTTGCTTGAGAATGCTCCGAGCACCTCGCTGTGGAAGGAAGAATGGAAATTGCAATAATAAAATCCTAATTGTAATAGAATACTAATAATGTTCTAATTAGACCATAATAATGCTAAGAAAGCTTAATCAAATTCAAAAAAACCTCAAAGAAATTTCAAACAAATAATAAGAATTCTTAAAGAAATATTAGAAGGATCACAAATATCACTGAAATATATCTCAATTCAATCTTAATTTAATTCTAGTTAAAATCCTATTGAACTTCATTAAAACTTTACGCCAAAACTAATTGAATCTTAAATCCTAATAAAATCCTAAACCCTAAATCAAATCCTAAATCAAACCCTAATCAAACCCTAAATCCTAAATCAAACCCTAATTCAAATCCTAAATCCTAAACCAAACCCTAACCAAATCCTAATCTAAATCCTAAATCCTAAAAACTAAATCAAACCCTAATCCAAACCCTAATCAAACCTTAAACCAAACCCTAAACTAAACCCTAGTAATTCCTACAACAGATTTAAACCTCAATAACTAATGAATAAACCGTTGATCTTAACTCAAAATTTGTACACTTCTTAAAAAATAAATTCAAAATAAGCTTAAAAAAATTGAAAAGGATCGGATTATCAAATTGACAATAATCTCAAAAATGTGCTCGGGTATTGGCCGGCCTCCTTCTCCAATCTTGATGCCAATCTTCCAGAGCCAATATCTCTCCTTTATACCATTCGATTGATCTCAAAATTCTAATACACATAGAAAAACATGTCTAATATCCTTTCACATAAGTTTCACTCCAATCCAACTAGGAGATTGCACAAAATCTAAAAAACCCCTACTAGACCTAAAATTCTACTTTTTGAGACCTTGATCCACTTAAACCTCAATATTCCTCAATTTAACCGTTAGATCGAGCTCAAATTGACAGCACATATTAAAAAATACTAAAACCATAAACCCACAAAATTTCATCCATAGATCTATTACAAAAACTCTTAAAATCGTCCAAAACATAAACCCTATTTTATTTCATAAAATCCAAGTCATTTGAAACAAACCTTGACTTTGCAAAGCTATTACAAAGTCAATACAGATCCAAATCATCCAAAATCAACACCTATGAAAATCCTATTCAATATTCTATCAAACCCCACTCTTTGATCTGCCAAAGAGTCTTTGAGTCGCCTTCAGAGCATGGTTTTGTGCCTCAGGGTCTGATTTCGACCCAAGTTCATAACCGGTCCTCTTTGGGTATCAACTTTCGTCTTATTGAGGTAATTTTTACTAATTTTTACTCCTAACTCTTCCTTACATATGCCTATATCCTTTATTTTTCTAATCTACCTTGTTTTGCCTTATTTATGGCCTTATAAAGTAAATAAAAGTATAATTTGCAAATAGGCAGTATTAGCACCTTTAATTTTTCTACCCTTTGACTAATATCTATTTTTCCAAGATAACTTGCTATAATATTTTTGAAGTGAGATCCTCAAAACATGATATCTTCTTCATCCTTTCACTTATTATCCATGTTACATCATGACATCGGGGACCTGACTATAGAAGGTACTGAGAAATTTCAACAACAAAATTTTAATTCTAATAGAATATTAAAAAATTCTAATTAAACCTTAATAATACTAAATAAGCTTTAATAAAATTTAAAAGAAATATTAAAGAAATTACAAAAGAAACAATAAAAATCTTAAAAGAATTAAAAAAAATCCACAATAAACCTTTAAAGAATCCTTAAGGAGTCCTAAAATAATATTAAAATAATTACAAATATATCTTAAAGAAATCTCAATCAAGTTTTAATTTAATCCTAGTTGAAATTCTCATGGACTTCAATAAAATCCTAGATAAATCCTAAACTCTAAACCAAATCATAAATCAAATTCTAGACAAATCTTAAATCCTAAATCAAATCCTAAATCAAACTTGAGATAAATCCTAAACAAATTTAAAATCCTAAATCAAATCTTAAATTTAATCCTAACCAAATTCTAAATCCTAAACCAAATCCTAGATCAAATTCTAGACTCTAAACCAAATCCTAAATCAAACCCTAGTATAGTTTAGAACCTCAATATTTATCAATTGAATCATCAATCTTGCTTAAAAATTTACAAACCTATCAACAACTAAGTTAAAAATAAGTACATTAAATTAGAAGATAATCACACTTATCAAATAGAAGAAAAGCTCTAAAATATACTTGGGTGTTGACTGACCTCCTACTCCAATCTAAATGTTGAATTTCTAGTGCCAATATCTCCTTATCAAACTATTCAATTGTTTTCAAATTTTACATATATGTAGAAAATCAAGTCTATTATTCTTAAACATAAATTTTACTTCAATCCAACTAGTAAGTTGCTAAAGATCTTAGAAATCCTAAATGCCTCTCAAAGTCTAATTTCCAAGACCTCAACCTACTTGAAATTTAATAGCCTTCAATTCAATTATTTAATTAAGTTCAAACTTATAACATATAATTTAGACAGCTATTCTCATAAGTCATCAAAATTTGAACTATAAATCTACTATCAAGCTCACGAAATTCTCCAAAATATAATACTCTTTTTATTTCACAAATTTCATAGTCATCCAAAATAATTGTGACTTTACAAAGCTCTTGCAAAGTCATTACAAACTTAATTCCTTCAAAATCAATTCTCAAAAAAATTCTTTCAAGTTTGCTCTTAATTCTATTCTCTAATCTACCAAAAAACCCTCAAGTTACTGTCCATACTTGATTTTATGCCTTGGAATTTGATTTCAATCCAACTTCACAACCAATCCTTTTTAGATATTAAATTTTATTCTTTTGACTTAATATTTATTTAAATGAACTCCTAATTTCTTCCTACATATGTTTATATTCTTTATTTTTTTAATCTATCTTATTTTGCCTTATTTATGGCTTTACAAAGTGAGTAGAAGCTTACTTTGAAAAAAAGTAGCATTTATACCTTTAGTTTTTCTTTCTTTTGAACTATTGTCTATTTTCTAAGATAATTTTCTATAATATTTGAAGTAAGACTTTTTATAATACAATAGATTCTTTATTCTTTTTACCTATTACTTATGTTACATTATAACACTGTATAAATAGTGACTATATTATAAGCACTTTCTAGATAATAGTGCCATTTTTGAAATGAATCCACAATTGCAAGAAGTTCTTTGTTGTGAATCTTGTGATTGATCGTGGTTATTGAACATTTTCTTGAATAAAAAGCTATTGAATGAAATTAAACATTTATTCTCATTTGTGACAATATAGCATCCAAAGAAAAGTTTGATGCATCTATTTCTAAAAAAATGGTTTAGAAAAGTTAACATGATATAAGATTGATGCCAAAATAAATATTATCTTCAAAGCTTCAAATATTTCTTTTACTTTTTGATTCCATTAAAATTTATCTTTATAAGTAAAATATATAAGTAGAGCTGCAACTTGAGAGAAGTCTTTGATGAAGATTCAATAAGACTTTGCAAATTCTAAAAAATATTGGACATCTCTTACTGTTTTTGAGATCTTTCAATCCATAATAATTTGAACTTTCTTAGGATCTATCATAAATCCATCATTTGCAATGATATATCCTAAGAAGTTGATTGAATAGTATAAAATATATACTTTTTTATTATCTTAGCATAGAATCTTACATTTCTTAGTTTTTGTAATACATGACAAAAATAAAATGCTTATTTTTTTTGAATTCTTAGAATAAATTAACTTACCATCTAGGTAACTCATAATAAAGTTATTTAAAAATTCTCAAAAGATATCATTCATTAGATGTTGAAAATTTGCTCATACATTTGTAAGTCTAAAAGACATGATGTTGTATTTGAAATGTCTATATCTAGTTTAAAATACAGTCTTTTATTTGTCTCTTTCTTTGATGCATATGAGTTTTTATGCTCCTTGTAGATCTATTTTTATATAAATCTTAGCTTTATTCAACTGATTAAGAAATCTAGAGAATGAAAGTAGTAGGTACTTATTTTTTATGGTGATTTTTTTGAGTCTTTGATATTTAATACACATTTGCATCGATCCATGTTTTTTCTTCACAAATAAAATTGGAGTACTTGGTAGAAATTTGGAATAGCATTTGAAGTTTTTGACCAATTTTTTTTTGATATATTTCTTAAACTTAGCCAATTTATTTTGAGATAATCTATTGATTGATTCAAATGGCGGTTGAGCTCTTTCTTGAAGGTCAATTGAATAGTTATAAGGATGATGTTTCAAGAAAGTGTTTGCATTTTTTTTTTAAAATATAACTTGAAAAATTTGATATTGTCTTAATATGCTACTTGAAGTCTTTCCACCATTAGAAATATATGCGTCATAAATGATACAAGGTAATCCTTCTATTATAGCATGCAAAAAAGTTCTTGCAATTATAAATATAAGTTTAGTTGTATTAGACTTATGACTTTCTACTTGATTAATTATACTCTTAGTTATAATTTTAGAAAAATTAAGACTACAAAAAATTTAATGTATTTTAAGATTATATATTTTTAACCATGATAAACCTAAAATAACTAAATTAGAGAGAGATTTAATGATATTAAATATTACAAAGCTATTATGACTATTAGTTGTTATTCTTATAGGAAAGATTTCATGACTAACATGTCCTCAGGATAATGAACAACCATCTATAACTTCTATGTGGATAGATTTAGTTTTTTTCACAAAAGATATACTATATCTTTTAAAAAAATTTCTACCTAAAAAACGCACTTAGGCTTTGGAATCTAACAAAGCAAAGGCTTTGTGATCTTTAGGTTTTAAAATAAAATTTAATGTAAAACAAAGAGATAGTTTTGAAAAGAGAATACGACCTTCACTAGGTATTGTATCAGATTCCAACTGCGCAATATTTATTATAGCTGAATAAACTTATTTTTTTATATATTATTTTCTTTGATAGCCATATTATTTATTTTATTGTTGCATTGCTTCTTTTAATAATATTGAATAATATGCTTAATTTATCCATATTACAAGTACAAACTTTCTTTACAATGATAAATCTTTTTTTTCTCAGTATATCATAGATATTTATATTTATTCTAAGATTTATTTATATGATTAAATAGAAGTAGGTAAAAGTAAATTTATTTCATAATATTTTCTAGAAAAGCTTTTTAGAAGCTTCATAGATGTTGTTTTGATTTTATATGTATTTTTAGTTGTTTGATAGGTTAGAAACTTGGTCAACCAGTTAACCATATGTTCATAGCTTGTAAAACAAGTTAACTATATGGCAAACATATAGAAAACTTGCCTTGTAAGTTAAGATATATATCTTGCAAAGTCAATATGTTTTTAAGGTCCTATAGAATACTGCCATATAGTTTCTAATTAAGAGTATATATGAAGGCAAGAATAAAGCTTTTTTTACTCTTGTCAATGTGTTTCTACTATTTAGTTTTGTTTAAAGACTTTTTAATCTATATGTTTTTGACAGTAGCCATTCTAATTTAATACTATATCATCTTTGAATGATTTTTTAGTTTTTTTGAGTGAAACAAGAATATATTGAGGATTTCTTTCTTTGAACTTCATATCTTTGATACAATAAGAGGTTTGAAATATACCATATTGATTTGCATATTATTTACTTTCAAATGTATGTGTTGAAGAGATGTTGATGTTGCCATTGAATTTTAGAAACATTAAGGCATATTAGTGCAATTCTTAGATCAAAATTCAAAAAGTCTATTGTCACACTTTACAAAAAGAGTCAATTGTTTGATTTAATATTTGAGAGACAGGTGAGTTGAGCATCAATTTTTTTACCTCATATTGTAATGCATAGAAAAATTGTCTAACAAATACACTATCATTTGACTTGATATCAATTATAAGTTGTCAAAATTGTGAAGCATATAATATTAATGATTGATTGCTTTCTTGCAAAATAAAAATCTTTTTTGTTACAATACAAATTGCATCATGTTCTCTACATCTAAATCAAAATTCTACCAAAAAAGCCTTTAGATTATCTAATAATGTTGAATCTAAAAGATAAAAATCATAATAATGTTGAATCTAAAAGAAGTATATCAATGAATCTAATTTGTGATTCTAAAATTAGATAGCTTTAAAATTGAAGTTTGATCACAAATTTTATTTGATTGATAAATTGTCAAAACTTGGATGTTGTACCATCAAACTTCTTGGACAATGGAACCATTGATTTTTTAACATTAAAATGATGTTAGACTATAAGAAAAGAAATATGTTATGATAGAGATGTTGAAGTAATTCCAATTATGTCTATATCTTTGCTTCCTGCCATTCTTATTGTTGCTTGTGGTGGTAAATTGAATTGATGCATTACAAGTATTAATTCCTTTAATTGTTCTTATATTTGTGCCATTGCACTTTTTATTTCAAAAACTCTTGCTATGATAATATTTAAAAAAGAGAAGATATCTAATATTGCTGTAGACAAATAGAAGAGAGGACTTGAAAGTAAAGAAAATATTAAAAATAATATTGGTTTAAAAGAAAAAAATCCTCAAGTCGTAATACACTTATGCTTGATCAAGAAAAAGGAATAATCTACTCTTAATAAAAAAAAAGACAAAGCTTTGATATTATAAAAATATTCTTATTAATCTATCAAGGACAAAAACTTGATGAAAGCAAATAACCAAATGAATTTTTTTTAAAGAAATATGATAAAATAAAAGTAAAAAAATATGTATATAAAAAGAAACTTAAAATATCTATTGTCAAAAGATAAGAAAATTAAAGACTATTGAATCTAAACTACATCAAGAAAGGAGTTGATAAGAATGAAGAAAACTTTATTCTTGCTTTTATAGATATTATCTATGAAATAAAATTAGATTATTTCTAAATTTTAAGACCGTCCTAATCAATAGAAATATAAATCCCCTCACAGCATAGGATAGTATGGATTAAAACAAAATTAAATAGAATGGAGTATGAAATGAACAATGAAGCAAAATTAAAAAAAAAAAAAAAAAAAAAAAAAAAGAATAAAATTGAATAAAAAAAGTGTAAAATCAAACTTTATTAAGAGAAAGGGATCAAAGCCATACTTGATTAGATATCTACATAGCCTTGATTAGTCCTATTTATACTTTGTCTAATCTTCTTAGAACTTTTTAGAATGTTTTTTATAGTAGGCTCCACTTAAATAACTACCTTAAGTTCTTTCTAAAATATTTTATGATAGATTCGATATAGAATACCAATCTAGCCTAAATACTAGAAACTCCTAAAAACTTCTAAAAACTTGCCAAACATGTCTCTAATTACTTATTTTTATGTACCAACAATATGAATATCTTATTTATACCTTCTTACAATTAACTTCTCTCTATTAATATTAAATATCTTCATTTTATTCTTAATATTATCTCCAAATTGTTTCTTAACAATGAGTTAGGTTCTGTAGAGGTTTTCATGTTACATTGTGGATGGAATAACTTTTGTAGAGGACTTTGTATTAAAGCTGTGGACATCTATTGCCAAAACAAATGTAGTGATGCTCCATAATGCTGTCCACTTCATATTCATGTTGGTCATCAATCACAACTAGTAGTAGTGGTAGTTGGTATCAATCTAAAAAGTGCGTTGATTTAGTATAAAATTCTTTAAATTACAAAATATAGAAGATTGGATAGACTTGAATATGTGGCAGAAGTTCAAAGTAATATGCAACATCAAAAATCACATTATAGAATTACAAAAAGGTCTAAGCTATTGAGGTACTAATTTATAGATTTAGATTGATGTAACAAGTACAAAGTTGATATTGGAGAGTAATGCCTGGTCACTCTTCCAAAAGATCTTATGTTGTTGGTGGTTATCTATTGTTGTAATATGGGTCGTCTTGTTTGATAATGCATTGGGCAGTTGGCTGTAAAAGGTAAAGTTATATTTTACAAATGTCTAAGAAATCCTAATAGGTTTCATCCATATAAGAAGAATACAATTCGAGTTTTAATTCAAAAGTCTTTATAGCCAGTACAAAGTATTCAAAAATATTCTTTATAATAACCTCAACCATATATAAATTCTAATTACCTTATTACTTCCAAAATTAGATAATTTTGATTTTTCTTTGCAAGCTCTAATCCTAGCTTTTAAGCTTTGGTAAGTTATAACTCCTAATTTAATCATGCACTTAGTGCAAAAATTTGCATAAAATACCATTATAAGTCATTTATATTTTTAGAAAAACTTAATACAAATTAATTTTTAGATTGTAAAAAAAAGCCCAAAAACCACACTGATGTTATTTAATTGCCAACTTGAAAGTTGATGTAGATGTTTTAATAGTAATTTCTCTTTTTTTAATTGTTGACTTCAACTCAAAATCAATATATAGCTTGATCTTAAAGTCTTCTTATACTATGCCAAAGTTCACCTTAATATAATTGATAGATCTTTAGATATCATAGAAATCCTACCTAATGTCAAATTATCAATTTTAATACCCTCTTATATCAATATCCAGATATTTCTTAATTATATTATTAGATTAATATAAAATTCTACATACACTTAAAACACCTAATTAGCTAAGCAACATCAAATTTTGAATTATAGATGTGACACCAATTACACAAACTAGGCAAGAGTGTTAGCTCTAATTCTATTGAATAAATCCCAAGTTATTAATACAAACCTTGATTTTGAACAAAAATTGCAAAGTCATTCTAAATCCTATGAAAACAAGTTTTATACCTTTGAAATAAGTTCAAAGCTAACTTAAAAATCTCAATTATTGATCTTCAAATGCCTCCTTACTTTGTCCTAGGCAACTAGAGGTCTAATTTTGACCTTATCCTACAACTGGTCTATCCTTCAATATCAATCCAACCTATCCTAGGAAATTTTTAGTCCATCCCTACCTTCAATTTAATTCTAGTATCAACCATACTAATTACTTACCTATTCTATAGTCTAAAAGATAAAATTATGAATCAACCTTTTATCTATTAGAAAATAAAATAATAGGCTTTTATAAAAGCAATGTTTAAATGTCTTGAATTATTATTGAATTAAGATGATTAAATATTAACTAAAATTTTATTTTGATTATATTTTTATCAAATATTTGTATACAACTCATATAACTTCTATTAATTTTATACAATAAAGAGGCAATATCATGCATCTTGTAAGGCCATTGTAAGTTTTTGTATAAACTCCTCCATTATTAGATTATCATTGTCAATGGAATAATGGAAAGTTGACATAATCAGATTTAATCAATGTTAAGAAAGAATGATAAATGACTAGTACTTGCTTGAATAATAACATTGTAAGCAAACTCCAATGGCTTCAAATATTCATTTCAATGATTATAATGAATCCTTGTTTTATTATAATTATTTATAGTATATAAAAATTAACTAAAATAGATGATATATTTATAAGTGTTGATTTAATTTAGAATTTTAATAGGTTAATTTAAAAAGATTTGGTCTAAGAAAATGTATTTTGAGGTTTACTTATGTTGATTATAGTATTTAATTTATATAAGATTTAGATATTTAGCATAAAACTTAAGGAGAAAATTGGAGCTCAAAGATGAAGATTCAAACCTCTGAGAAATTTATTTGGAGGGATGAAAGTAAGGTATGTATGGATGAAGGCAAAAAATAAAGATCTTCATCGCTATTGGTCAAAGGCCATATTCAATAGACATTCAGCAAGATGTCTGCAACCACAATAAGGAATTTGGCCACTTTAAAAGAGGCATTCAAGAATTGAAAATATAGGTTGTAAGGTTAAGAGATTGGACTATGTGAGTCCAAATTTCACCACTCGATGAAACTCACGCCACACAATAAATTCAAGAGATAGAATAGGAGAACTCCTAATTATATAATTTTTATGTTGATTTGAATTTTAATATTAAAAAATCAATTAATTTTTAACCTTTCAAAAAATAGTCATCAATATAAATAAAAAGAATAAAAAAATGATTTAATGAGATTACTATAGTCTTCAAGGCTATTTGCATGATTTCTACTTAAATTTCAATAGATTATTCAAAATCATTTATACAATCCTTAATTGATAATTTTTATATGATTAAAAAATTATAATTAATTATAATAATTATTTAATTATTTAATTAAAACTTATAAATTAATATTCTTTAAGTAATTGATGGTGAAATTAATTAATTAAATTATTAATATTAATTTATAATAAAAGTAAAAAATCTTAAAGGTTGAGTTTAAATTAAAAGTTAAATTTGAAAGTAAAAGTTAAAATTTTAAATTAAAAAGTTAAAAATAAAAATTAAAGTTAAAAATGAAAAGTTTAGTCAAAAAATAAAAATCAAACGTAAAAGAAAGAAGATTAAAGATGAAAAGTTAAAAATTAAAATCTAAAAGTTGAGATATGAAAGTTACAAAATATTCTAAAAATAGAAGTAAAGGGGAACTAAAGAGAGATAAAAGCAAAAGAACCTAGATAATGCCTAAGAATTGAGAGCAAGAAACCCCTTCTTACTCCAAAAATTGCCAAAATTTTTGATGAATTCCAAATGGAATGATTTTTAGCTTTCTGAAAATTTAACTTAAATTTTCTTTTGCTCTAATAAATTTAAATTCAATCCAATACCTAAGCAGCTAGAAATGCTCCTTCAAAATTGAAAGACCAAGACTACCATGGCATGCAACCTCTTTCTACTTGAAAATTAATCAAAAATTCAATTCGCCTTTGAATTTAGTGAAATTTATTTCATTAGAATTTCAAATTGAAGATACACTCACTCAAAAAACAATTATTATAATCCAATTAAGAAGCACTGAGAAATGCCTTTTCAAAGGTAGTTAATCTAAACTGCCATGGCAGCCGACCCCTGCACATTCAAAATTCCACAAAACTTTTGTCCTTACTTTAAATCAAGTGATTCTTATCTTGTTAGAAAGCTAACATAAAAAACTACATGAAGAAAAAAATTCACATCAAAAATCAAAAAATCAAACAATTGATTGAGGGAGATCCGAGGCTCTTGAATCCTTGGAGTATTTGGGAGGCCGAAGGAGCTATCTACCACAATGATCTATGTCTTAAAACTCAATGACCATCATTTACTACTCCAAATCTATGCATATACAACCACAAGATTACAATGAGATTAAAAATAAAATATAAAAACAAAATTAAGATTAGGTTTTAGGACCAAAATTGGCATGGCTCTGCTTTTATCAAAAGAGGGAAGAAAGAGGGCTTGGAAAACCAAGCCACTCTTAAACAATTGAGTGGTGGCTTGTGGGATGATGGCCACATCTCTGTCCTTGATCTCTAAGATTTTTAATGTAGATCCATGGCCCTCGTTCATCCAAGAGCCAATTTTGTTACCAATGCTAATGGCTCTTGTAAATAGTCAAGGAAGTATTTTTTTGATAAATCTAACTTCACCATTGTGTACAAAACATCTTTTTATGCTCAATTACTCAAATGCCTTAATCCATGTTCAATTGTAATTTTTATGAAATTTTTTACTTACAAGGATTTTGGCAATTTTTGTAAAATTCTTTAAAATGAGAATTTCATTGCTCTACTTGTATTTTGAAGGAGAGGGTGCTCATCTTATTTTCTTTACTCCACAAGATGAATCCGGTGCCATCATTGCATTAACAAGGCTTCCATTAATTAGAAGAACCACCATACTCCTTGAATTTATTGAATTTGGAAGAAATCTCAAAACTATCATTCTTAAATTTCACTAATCTTTTAGAAAATTATAATTCTAACTCACTTTAAATCATATGAAATGATTACAGGTGAACTCATAGGCTTTTAGTCGACCTTCATAGTAGTGACTAACAACATCTAAATTATTAAAACTAACTAAATTACTATTTTAACTTTCTAACTCTTATTACTTTGGTCATAATTAACCTAACTCTTGGAATTAGGCTATAATTTATACCATGAAAGTTGCAATCCTAAAAATTCTATAAAACTAAATTTTACTTATATAAATTCTAATCTAATATGTTCAATTATCATAAAATCAGGAAATAATACAAATTTAAATTTTAGAGCATAATTAAAAGTTCACAGGCTATAATTTTTATACAAATTTCATAGGATTTGGAGCTAAGGTGATGAAGTTATAGTCATTTGAAGTTAAGTTATCTTTTTAAGTCATACTATTGCTATTTTGAAGATACAAGGAGTTTTATGATAGATTTTGGAGATTGAGAGAAATAGCCACAAGGGTGATTTCAAGATCTACATCTTTCATGAATGAATTTTTGCATTTAAAGTTTGTATGAAGATGTTATAGAGCATTGAAGATAGCATATATAATTCAAAGGCAATAAGTGGGTCATTTTTTTGACAATAATAGTTAGAGCCATATCTTAAGTTTTCAGGTGAATTTTTGGCTCAATTTTTTTTTAAAGAGTATGTTATTAGGTTAAAAAGCTATATGTCAAAAATTTATGGTATTTAAATATTTATTTTGTGAGATATAAAGAAATTTGTATACAGATATATATAAGCTAGGATTTGAAGCTATTATTAGTAATTTGGTAATATCTCAAGATCCGTAATAAATTTATAATTAAATTTTTTGTAGTGGTTGTTAAAAGTACATTAATACTTTGTTTAAAATTTGGATTTGTTTAGACAGTCCAATCATAAAATATGAATTGTTGAAGTTTGGAAAAAAATTCATCTTGAAGTTATACAAAGTTTTATAATATTTTTATCACATTTTTTATGATTTTTGGTACTTAAGGCTTATTTATTGATATCATTGTCCTTATAGGAATAATTTCATATATAAAATTGGTATTTTTTTTTATCTTAAGGCTTGATTGAACAATTAGTAACAGCCAAAAGTCGAATACTTTCTTAAAGCAAATTCTCTCTACCTCGATACCACCATGAATATTCTAAGAATATATTCTAAGATTCGATTTGCATACTCTGTTTGTCTATTTGTGTAAGGATGGAAGGTTGTGGATATGTCAAGTCGTGTGCCTAGTAGCTTGAACAAAATTTGCTTAAAACTTCCCGTGAAGAGTGGATCTTGATCTGAAACAATGATATGAGGTAATCCATAGTGACAAAAGATAATAACAAAAGAGATCCATGCAGGTATTGAGGCATTGATATCAAATCATATTGTAGCCAAGTAAAGTTGCTTTGAGAGCCAATCTACAAAGATTGCAATTACGGTATGACTATGAGACATCTATGATAAATACATAATGAAATCTATAGTGACTTATTCCTAATATTTTATAAGTACTAAAATTGGCTGCAATAATCTAGAAGATGCTAAGTTGTATGGTTTGTTATATTGGCATGATTTATAGAAGTGCACAAAGGCTCAAATATCACAATCCAAACCTACCCAAAACCATATTGTGCAGATTTGTTTTAGAATTTTTTCATACCCTGGATATCGTGATTTTGGAATGTCATGTCCCTCTTGATGTATGTAGGTCTGAAGTATTGCATCGTCAAATATATAAATTTGTTTCTTGAAATAAAGCAAACCATCACTAAAATAATAAAGTTAATATTGCACATTACCTACTTTCAGCCAATTGGTAATTATTTTGAAATAAGCATCTCAATGCATGGCTTTTTTTCATTTCGATCTCTTAGTTAAATTTGAAATGACACTACTAATGATAGCAACTTCTGCCTTGTCCTCTAATTTGAACTTTAAGTTTGGTCTATATGATAAGATATTTAGCATGGTATATTATCACCTTTGCTAGTATTCAAGCTGAATGTTGAAGGGGTGTAATTATTCTTTTCAACAATTATGTCATAATTTCATATTTTTCAAATATAAATTGTATAATATAGGCCAATGGTTAGTCTAAACAGCCATTAGCTTTTTCAATTGCTAGTGTTGCCACATCTTTGTCACATGTACAATTACTAATTGCTCATGATCACATATAAAGTAATTGCACTTTATCTTTTTGAGCTTATATTGTCATATTATATATCATTCTATTTAAAAATATACTAAGCATCTAGTTGTAAAAGATAAAGTTGTATTTTACAAGCATCCAAGAATCCTAATATGTTTCACCCTTATAAGAAGAATACAATTTGAATTTTAATTCAAAGTACTTCAATCTAATATAAAGTACTTAAAAAAACTCTTCTTAATATTTTCAACAACACATAAATTCTAATTATCTTATTACTTTCTTAATTATGTAATTTTAAATTTTTTTTGTAAGCCCTAACTCTAATCAATAAGCTTTAGTGAGCTGTAGCTCCTAATCTAAATATCCACTTAGAATAAAATTTTATATAGAAATACCACTATAAGTCTTCTATGTACTCAAAGGTATTTATCTCAATCCAACTTACAAATTGTGAAAAAACAACGTGCAAATAAAATCTTAAAAGATATATTATGGATATTTATGGCAATTTATCATAATAATAGGAATGAATACTTAATATCCTTAGAATTTGCTTATAATAATAATATTCAAGTAAGTACCAATCGTTCAGTATTCTTTCTTAATTCCGGTCAACATCCAATTACGCCAGTAATTATCTATCATCCCAACAACAATCCAACAACAGAGGAATTTGTATAACTGCTTTAGTAGTGTCATTTAGTAGTGTCATTTTAAACCTAACTAAAGAGGAAAAATAGAAGGAAGCTACGTATTGAGATGTTTATTTTAAGATAGTTAGTGATTGATTGAAGGTAGATAATGTATAGTATTAAAATTACAATCTTAGTGATGGCTTGCTCTATTTCAAGAAGTAGATTTATGTTCCTGATAATGCTATATTTTAAATACATATACTTCAAAAAAAATACAATATTCTAATATCTAAGCATCTAAGGTATAAAAAGACTTTAGAATGAATCTCAAGTAATGATGGACTTCATTATGTATTTGCTGCAGACGTCTTATAGTCACATCATGGTTGTTGTCTTTGTAGATCAACTTTCAAAGTAACTTTACTTGGCAGTGGTACAATTTGAAATTAATGCCTTAGCACTTGCATGGGTCTTCTTTGATATTATCTTTTATCACCATGGATTATCTTGCTTCATTATTTTAGATTGAAATTTATATTTTATAAGGTGTTTTTAGTAGGCTTTGCTCAAGCTACTAGGCACATGACTTATCATGTCTAAGGCCTTTCATCCTCAAATTTATGGACAAATAAAGTGTGCAAATTGAACCTCAGAGGGTATACTATAGAAATTTGTGGTGGTTCATTATAATGACTAGGATGAATATTTGAGGCTCTTGGAGTTTTCTAACAATGATAGTATTTAAGGAAGTACCAATCATTCACCATTCTTTTTTAAGAATAGTCAATATTTGATTATACCAAAAAATTTCCATCATGCCATTGATACCAACAACCAATAAAATAAAAAATATTATATAGCATCTTATAATTATCTTGCAGGAAGTACAACACTACCTCATTATCCTACAAAATTGACAAAAGTAATATGTGGATAACCACTAGTAATATATGACGTTCTAGGAAGGTGATCAAATACTACTTTTCAACATCAACTTTTCACTTGCTACATCAACCCAAATCCATAAGTTGGCACCTTGGAAGCTTGGACTTTTTTCCATTTTTGCAGTGATTTTTGATGTTGCATATAGCCTTGAGTTTCTGCCATATATTTAAGTCCATCTAGACTTCCATGTTTCCTAGCTCAAGAAATTTCGTATTGAACTAATGTGCTTTTTGAATTGACACTAACTACTACTATCTGTCAAGTACATGAAACTAAAAGAAAGAAAATCCTCAATATACTCTTGTATCATTGAAAAGAACTAGAAAGTCACTCAAAGATGATATAATATTGAATTAGAATAACTATTGCCAAAAATAAGAAGACTAGAAAGTCTTGAAATAAGACTAAAAACTAGAAAGGCATTGACAAGAGTGAAAAAGACTTCATTCTTGCTTCCATATATATTCTTAATTAAGAGCTACTTGGCAATGTCCTATAAGATCTCTAAAACATATTCACTTTGTAAGACACATATCTTAACTTGCAAGGTAAGTTTTCTATATGTGCGCCACATATTTAGCTTGTTTTACAAGCTATTAATACATGATTAACTTCTTGACCAAGTTTCTAACTTACCAATCAACTACAAATATATGTAAAATCAAAAGAGCAGCTATGAAGCTTTTTTAGAAAGTATTATGAAATTTTATTTACTTTTACCTTCATCTTTTTTATCATATTCATATTTATTAGAATACTTATGTATATCTATAATATCACTATTGGTTGTGATTAATGATCAATAAGAGTATGAAATAGATAATATTTTGGAGCACTGCTATCTTTTTGTAGCAATGGATGTCTACAACTTCAATACAAGGTCCTTTTGAAAGGCTATTCTATCTACAATACAATGTAAAAATCTATACAGAACCTCATCTATTGTCAAGAAATAATTTGGAGATACCATCACACAAAGATATTTTGTATTAATAGAAGAGGATTAATTGTAATGGAGCATGGATAAAATAATTGTATTATTGACGCATAGAGATGGATAATTGGAGCCATTTTTGAGAAGTTCTTAGAATTGGCGCTAAGTTGGTGGTCCATATAAGACCTATCATGGGACATCCTAAAAGAACTAAGGGTAATTATTTAAGTGGGATCTACCTCTAGAACTTTTTAAGTTGGCAATAACTAAGGTGGAATCTATTATTTGGGACATTCTAAAAAATTTGAAGATGATTGAAAAAATATAAACAAGAATAACTGAGGCCATTTAAGACATTCAATCTAATATGGCTTCAATCCCTTTTTTTCAATAGAGTTTGGTTTGTATTTTTTGTTTTATTCTTTTTTACTACTTTTTTTTTTATATTTTATTCTTTTTAATTTTTTAATTTTTTTTTAGTCCTTTTTGTCTTACTTTATGCTAGAATTGAAATTGCTATAGTCAAGAAGGATTTTTTTCCTTTAAAAAAATTCAATCCTATTTTAGAGGTATTATCATGTTGTCATATTATAACACGATTATATGATAAAAATATAATCGAAAATAAATTTCTAATTAATATCTAATTATCTTAATTCAATAATAATCAAAATATTTAAATATGGCTTTTATAAAAGCTTCTTAATTTATTTTCTTGTCTTATCATTTAATAGATTAAAGATTAGATTAGAAGAAGTAAATAATTACCATGGTTGATACTAGAATTAAATTGAGGATAGGATTGGGCTAAAAAATCCCTATAATAGATTAGATTGATACTTGGGGGTCAACCATTTGTGAGACAAGGTCAAAATCAAATTGCTAGCTACTAAAACAATTGCTTAGGACAAAATAGAATGGCATTTGAAGATTGGTGATTAGGATTAGAGAGCTAACTTAAAGCTTTTTTCAAAGATATAAGGCTTATTTTTAATAGGATTTGATTTGACTTTGCAATTTTTATTCAAAATTAGGATTTGTATTGGTAACTTAGATTTTTATATAATACAATTATAGCTAGCACTCTTAGCTAGTTATGAAATTGGTACCACATCTATAGTTCAAAATTTGATAATGCTTGGTTAATTGGATGTGCTAAGTATATGTAAAATTTTGTGATAATCTAATGATGCAATTGACAAATATTTGGATTTTAGTACAAAAAAATATCAAAACTTGGCAATTTGGGGTTGAATAGGATTTCTATGATATCTGAAGATCTACTAATTAGATCAAAGTGAAATTTGGCATGGTCTTAAAAGACTTAAAGATCAAGCTACATACCAATATTGAGTTGAAGTTAATTTTTGGAGAAAGAGAAAACATTGCTGGATCATTTGCATCAACTTTCAAGTTGGCAGCCAAATAACAACAATGTGGTTTTTAGGCGTTTTTCACGATTTGTAAGTTGGATTGAGGTGAATTCTTGTGAATACATAGAAGACTTATAGTAGCATTTGTATGCAAAATTTTGCTCTAAGTGGATGATTAGATTGGGAGCTATAGTTCACTAAAGCTTATTGATTAAGATTAGGACTTATAAAGAAAATTCAAAATTATCTAATTATAAAAGTAATAAGATAATTGGAATTTATGTATTATTGAGAATAATAAAAAGAAAGTTTTTGAACACTTTGTATTAGATTGAAGTACTTTTGAATTAAAATTCAAATTGCATTCTTCTTATAAGGATAAAATATATTAGGATTCTTGAATACTTGTAAAATACAACCTCTTATTCTACAACCAAATGTCTAGTGTTGTATTGTGATTTACCTACCATATGAAAAAATTACTTTTATATGTTTGATATGTAATTTATTAAGTAACATGATTAAAGCCATGTTAGTTGATTTTAATTGGTTGTAGAATATAGTTGGATTACTACTTTAAAAAAGAGGTTGTTTAAAAGAATAACTATTAAAATTTGCATAATTATATTTTCTATTAATAATAGCTTTTAAGATTAATTTTGATTGATAATAACTTTTATATATTTAAAGCCACCTTTATTTGACATTGATGATTCTTAAAGTCTTATTTTGTTTCTTTTATTTAATGTTTAGGACATATATTATATAAATCTTATAAAAAAAAGATTAGAGAAGAATCTTGATAGAAAAAAGAGAAGTTAGGACATCCATATAGATAAATGGAGATAGATGATGAAAATCTGCATTCCTATTGGCTAGAAATCATGCCCAATGGGCTTCAAAGTGGTTGTCCAAGGCCTTATTATGTCAAGGACAAAGACTCGATGAGGGAAAATATACACCAAAAGGCTATCTCGATATAATAAGTCAAAATATAAACAAGTAGGTATATTAAAAGGAAACTGGAATGGCTATTGCCACAAGACAAGAAATTAAAGACTCTTGAAGCTGAACTAGAAGCAAGAAAGGAGTTGACAAGAGTGAAGAAGCCTTCACTCTTGTCTCTATATATACTATCTAACTAGGGGCTACGTGGCGACGTTCTATAGGACCTCCAATATGTGTTGACTTTGTAGGACACATGTCTTGACTTACAAGGCAAGTTTTCCTACGTGTGGGCCACATAGTTAGCTTGATCTTCAAGCTAACAACATGTGTGGCACATGGCCAACTTGTTGACCACGTTTCTAATCCAAAAAGTCAATTAAAGACACCTATGAAGTCAAAGCAGCGTCTAGGAAGTTTCTAGGAAGCTTCTATATTAAATATTATACAATTAACTTACTTTTATCTACTTTTACTTACTTCTACCTATTTCTATATGTAATTATTAGCTTATATGATTATGGCCGTGACATTACCCCCCCTTCTAGAGATGAGTTCCACGAGGAGCGGTCATCATATGTTGAGGAAATCTATGATGCGACGAATTGTATTCGCCACATACTCTGATCTCTGTTCTCTTCGAAGATGATTGATAGGGCCTCTCAACCATCGGTAGTGTCCCATACCAGGGCGGGAAGACCACCCAGTTATTTGATCATTATTGAGGCCTTCATAACTTCCTTCGAATAGAATATTCGGAACACCATCAGGAGTTGTTCCTACTTCTAGCAAAATCACCAAACATCGGGAGTCCCTTCCCAAATCGTGATACCAAACGCGTTGTATCTCACCATCTGTTCGAGGAAGAACATGTCGTTCTTGAAGATCTTCATCTCGATTGCGTCGTCTTGAAGGTTGTGACAATCGTAATGTCTCGTCCGGCAGGTCAGCAAACGAAGGTTCTTGAGTTGAATCCGCTGGTTGTTGGCTCTCCATCTAATTAGCGTCACAAATGTAAAGAAGTTACAAACAAGGATAGGAAATTGAATGTTATCTTGCCTCAATCTTGTCTCTTTTATAAGAGAGATTTTCATCTTGGTTTTGATGGATGTCGTTGATGAAAAACTTTGACTTTAGCTGATGCATTTGCTAGATTCCTGGATGGCTCTCATGTGCGTTCACTAATATCATATCCGTGCCAATGAACAAGATATTCCAGCTTATTTCGGCGCCGCCTTGAGTCTAATATCTCTTCCACCTCAAATTCTTCATTATTATCTACTTCTATAGGAGGCGGTGGCATTTGTCTTCTTCCTTGTATATCCACTGTCTTATATGGTTCAAGAAGAGATACGTGGAATACAGGATGGATCTTCATTGACTCCGGTAGATGTAACCGATATGCAACTGGGTTGATCTGTTCAGAAACAGAAAAGGGGCCAAGCCTACGATAGTCCAACTTGTCACAAGGTCGAGTAGTCTTGATATTGCGATGAAGTAGCCATACCTTATCACCGACGTTGATCTGTGGTTGCTCCTTACGATATAGGTCTGCGTTTATCTTTTGTCGTTCTTGAGCTTCCTTCAAATGTGTCTTCATTATTGCATGTAACTCTGACAACCGATTTGCCATATCTTCTGCTGCAGGATTATCAACTTTTGAAAAATCAAAAGTATCAAGTCGTGGATGATAGCCATAATTGGCAAAGAAAGGTGTTTGTTGCGTGGAAGAATGTACCGTATTATTATAAGCAAACTCTGCCAATGGCAGAAGGGTTGTCCAATCATCTTTTTGGTAGTTGATAGTACACCTTAAATATTGCTCCAAGACTTGGTTTACGCGCTCTGTTTGTCCATCAGTTTGAGGATGGAAAGCCGAAGATAGCTTTATGTCCACTTTTAAAATCTTGAAAAGGGTCCTCCAAAATCTTGACACAAATTGAGTTCCCCTATTTGATATGATATCTTTAGGTAATCCATGATAGCGATAGATATTATCAATGAAAAGCTTAGCTGTTTCTTCACCTGTGATAGATTTTGTACATGGCACAAAATGTGCCATCTTGGTGAAACGATCTACTATCACAAATATAGAATCATAAGATCTTGAGCTTGGAAGATCTGTGATGAAATCCATAGAAACAGAAGACCATGGTTGTTCTGGTATAGGTAATGGCTGAAGAAGTCCGTAAGGTCGATGACGAGGAATTTTTGATCTTGAACAAATATCACATGATTGTACAAAGTCTTTGACTGACTTCCACATTTGTGGCCACCAAAAATCTCTTGATATGAGTTCCAAAGTCTTATTATATCCAAAGTGCCCTGCTGCTGGAAAGTCATGACGTGCTTGAAGAACACGTAAACGTGCTTCTCCTTCTGGAACATATAGGCGTCCTTCAAAATATAATAGATTATTCTTGAACTCAAACTTAGAAGGATCATGAGACTTGGAAGAATTATTCTCGATATCATAAACAAGAGGGTCTGAGGACATACTGGACTGGATTTGCTTGAGAAAAGTTGAATCAACAGTCAATGTTGATTTCATTGCTCGGAGATGAAATTGCTCCGGTTTCAAGAGGACCGTTCTTTGTTGCTCAAAAGCTGCATCTCCTTCTTTTGGTGTAAAATAAGAATGTCTAGATAGGGCATCGGATAAACCTTGTTGTTTTCCTGGCCGATAAGTGATAATGAACTCGAATCTTGACAAAGACATACTCCAACGAGCTTGACGACGATTCAATACGCGTGCTGACATGAAATACTCGAGGTTCTTGTGATCTGTATACACAGTGACTGGACTAGAAGCGCCTTCTAGATAATGACGCCATTCTTGAAAGGAATCCACGATCGCAAGAAGTTCTTTATCGTGGATCTCATAATTGATCTCGGCTGCTGAGAATTTTCTTGAATGAAAAGCTATCGGATGGAGTTTGTCATCTGTTCCCATTTGTGATAAAACTGCACCCAAGGCAAAATCTGATGCATCTGTTTCCATAAAAAATGCCTTGGAAAAGTCAACACGATATAAGACTGGTGCAGAGACAAACGATGTCTTCAAGGCTTCAAATGCTGCTTCCGCTTCTTGATTCCATTGAAATTTATCTTTACTAGTCAAGCGTGTAAGTGGAGCTGCAACTCGTGAGAAATCTTTGATGAAGATCCGATAGTAATTGGCAAATGTCAAGAAACATTGGACATCTCTTACCGTCCTTGGAATCTTCCAATCCACGATTGTTTGGACTTTCTTAGAATCCATCATGAGACCATCATTTGAAATGATGTATCCTAAAAAGTCAACTTGAGTAGTGTGAAATACACACTTTTCCATCTTGGCGTACAATCCTGCATCTCTAAGTTTTTGTAATACTTGACGAACATGTATTTCATGTTCTTCGACGTTCTTGGAATAGATCAGGATATCGTCTAGATAGCAGACGACAAAATTGTCTAAGAATTCACGAAATACATCATTCATGAGATGTTGAAAAGCAGCTGGTGCATTCGTGAGTCCAAAGGGCATGACATTATATTCGAAATGTCCATACCTGGTTCGAAACGCAGTCTTCCATTCATCTCCTTATTTGATCCGTACTAGATTATATGCTCCTCTTAGATCTATTTTTGTATAGATCTTAGCTTGATTCAACTGGTCAAGGAGTCCTGATATCAAAGGTAATGGATACCTGTTCTTGATTGTGATCTTGTTGAGTCCTCGATAATCAACACACATTCGTAAAGATCCATCTTTTTTCTTTACGAATAGAATTGGAGCTCCTGCTGGAGATTTTGAATGGCGTATGAAATTCTTCACTAAATTCTCGTCAATATATGTCTTGAGTTCAGCCATCTCATCTTGCGATAAATTGTAAATTGGTCCAAATGGTGGCTGAGTTCCTTCCTTGAGGTCGATTGAACAATCATATGACGATGCTCAGGAAGAATATCTGCATTCTTTTTCTCAAAAACGTCTTGATACTCCTGATATTGACTTGGAATGCCACTTGAAGTCTTTACGTTTTCAGAAATAGGTGCAGCATAAATAGCAAAAGTTGATCCTTCTTTTGCTGCGTGTATAAATGCTTTTGCACCTATCAGTACGGGTTTTACTGTACTAGACTTATAATTTTTTACTTGGTTCGTAGAACTATTAATAACGCTTTTGGAAAAGTCAAGTTTACGCGAATTCCAATCTATTCGAGGGTTATATTTTTCTAGCCAGGATAAACCTAAAATAACTGGATTGGACGGGGATTTAATTATGTTAAAAGCTATGTAGCTATCATGACCGTCTATTGTTACTTTTATAGGATGAGTTTCATGAGTGACATCTCCAGAAGACAAGGGACGACCATCTATGACTTCTACATGTACTGGTTTAGGTTTCTGTACAAAGGATATTTTACGACTTTTAACAAATTGTTCATCTAAAAAACATGCTGAGGCTCCCGAATCTAATAAAGCAGAGGCTTTGTAATTCTTAGGTCCTAAATATAAGTCTATTATGAAACAAGGAGAGGGTTCTGAGGAGAGGATAGGACCTTCATTAGGAATTGTATAAGGTTCCAGCTGCACGGTCCCTATTGTAGCTGGACGAATCCGTTTTCCGACATGTTGTCTTCTTTGACCGTCGTACCCCTCATTTTATAGTTGCGTCGTTTCTTTGGACAATGTTGAGCAGTGTGCTTAGGTTCTCCGCAATATAAACATAATCCTTCTTGACGACGACGAATCTTTTCTTGCTCAGTTAGAGGTTTAAAACGTACCGCGTCAATTTGCATGTCTTCTACTTCCGAATGTACGTTTGGCAAAGATGTTGATGTTGCCATTGAGTAATAACGTTGAGGTCCCCGTGAATGATTCTCAGATCAAAATTCAAAAAGTCGATTATCACATTTTACCGCAAAATCGATTGCTTGACTCAAAGTTTGACGATCAGGTAAGTTGAGCATCAATTTCTTTACTTCGTATTGCAATCCATAAAGAAATTGACTGATGAGTGCAGCATCATCCCACTTGATGTCAATTGCAAGTTGTCGAAATTGTGAAGCATATACTGTTACTGAGCGATTTCCTTGTCGCAGAATTCGGATCTTATTTGTTGCAACACGAGTTGCATCGTGTTCACCATACATAGATCGAAACTCCGCCAAAAAAGCTTCCAAATTGTCCAATATTGGATTTCGTTGTTCAAGAAAAGACGAAAACCACGATAATGCAGAACCAGAAAGTAGAGTGCCAATAAACCTGACTTGTGATCCTGGAGTTGGATAGCTTTGCGGTTGAAGTTCAATTGCCAATTGTACTTGATTGATGAACCCTCGAAACTTTGATCTCGTACCATCAAATTTCTCAGGTAAGGCAATTCTTGGTTCTCTAGTGCTTATAGGGTGTTGTACAATTGGAGAAGGAACGTGATTTGTTGTAGATGTTGAAGCAGCTCCGATCATCTCTATATCTCCACTTTCTGCTATTCTTGTTCTTTCCTGTGTTGGTGAATTGAGTTGATGCATCGCAAGCATTAACTCCCTCATTTGCTCTTGCATTTGTGCCATTGCACTCTTCATTTCAACAAGCTCTGCCATAATGACACTAAGAAGAAAAATTTGTTTGATATTGCTCAAGACAAAAGAAAAGAAAGACTTGATAACAAAGAAGATACTAAGAACAATATCAGTTTAGAAGTGGGTAATCCGTAAACTTCTAATACGCTTATGTCTTGTCAAGAGAAAGGAGTAATCCACTCTTACTCAAGAAAAAACAAAGCTCTGATATTGTAAGTGTACTCTTGTCAATCTGTCAAGGACAAAGACTCGATGAGGGAAAATATACACCAAAAGGCTATCTCGATATAATAAGTCAAAATATAAACAAGTAGGTATATTAAAAGGAAACTGGAATGGCTATTGCCACAAGACAAGAAATTAAAGACTCTTGAAGCTGAACTAGAAGCAAGAAAGGAGTTGACAAGAGTGAAGAAGCCTTCACTCTTGTCTCTATATATACTATCTAACTAGGGGCTACGTGGCGACGTTCTATAGGACCTCCAATATGTGTTGACTTTGTAGGACACATGCCTTGACTTACAAGGCAAGTTTTCCTACGTGTGGGCCACATAGTTAGCTTGATCTTCAAGCTAACAACATGTGTGGCACATGGCCAACTTGTTGACCACGTTTCTAATCCAAAAAGTCAATTAAAGACACCTATGAAGTCAAAGCAGCGTCTAGGAAGTTTCTAGGAAGCTTCTATATTAAATATTATACAATTAACTTATTTTTATCTACTTTTACTTACTTCTACCTATTTCTATATGTAATTATTAGCTTATATGATTATGGCCGTGACATATTAGGGATTAGGATTATTCTTTGGAAGCCATTTGAGCTTTGGAGGCTAGAATCAATAAGTTTAGGTTTTTGGCCATAGTTTTGGTGCACATTTTATGTGATTTAGAGTTTATATAAAAGAGACATGGACACTCAAGATTAAAGTGTTGATTTTGAATCTACTGTCACTCTTTTGAATATAATAGGTACTTATAGAAAGCAATAAAGAATTGGCAACTAGAATTGAAGATAGTATTTTTTTGGCTACATTTTTGGCATATTATTTGATGGATTTTAAGTTGAGATAAAAGAGATATATGAGGTTGAAGTTAACCCTTGCAATCTAAGGATAATAAGTGACCCAATTTACTAGGGGTTGTATTTTGAATTATATCTTGAGCAATTTGACAAAATTTTGGCTCAAAATTTTGAAGAATGTGTATAATTATGTTAATGAACATTATGCACAAATTTTGTAGCATTTGAATTTTGGATTTTTGAGATATGAAGAAAATAATTCGTAGATGCTTGTAAATTAGGATGATTTCTAAGATGTCAATACATCGGTAGAAATTTTATGGCTTATTTATTTTTTTGATAAATCTTAATGATAATTACTATATTATATAAAAATTTGAGAGAAATTGAATAATTGGATCAAGATATATGAATTTCTAAAGTTTGAAAAGAAAAAATCTTTTACAAGAAAAATATGTTTTGAAGGATTTTGCTACAATTTGGGCATTTTATATGAAACGAAGATGTTTTAGGAGCCAAGACTTTGTATATAAGTTAAAAGTGGAATTAATCACTTATTAAAGCTTAGCCTATAAGTAAAAGCTAAATTCTCTACAACTGGATACTTTGTGTATTTTCAGATTGTAAATAATGCAATTTGACACCAATGCATTTTCAAACATGACATCACGTAATACGACAATGTTTTAAAGAGCCATTGGCATATATCTTCTTGTATTGAAGTCTCAGAGTATGTATTGGGCTTATTCAATTTTAGCCTAATAGATGTTGACTCTCTTATCTTGGAGGCTTCCATTTGTCTTTGTAGAGTAGTTATTTGGCCTATGAGGTGTGATATCTAAGTCTCCATTTCGAATTGCTTTGCCATATATATCATGATGTAATTTTTTCATTGAACTTTGCTACTATAATGTCTTTTCTTTGTCCAGCTAACTTTTTAAATAAAGATAGTGGTAGCTCCAAAATAATACATAATATAACCACAAGAATTAATCTCTAACTAGATGATTGCTATAAACACACTACCAAAGAACAGACTAATGCTCACTTTGATATCAATGAAATGAAAATAGATTATTTATAAGTTCTAAAATCCTTCCAATCTATAGCAATATAAATCTTGTCACAACGTAGGATAAAATAAATAAATAATAATTTTAGTGAGGACCAAAATAAAATTGAATAAAATTAAATAAAATTAAACATAAAAGACAAAATAAGGTAAAAAAAGATAAAACTAAATTGAAAAAAAAGTGCAAATCTAGACTTTATTAAAAAAAAGTATTTAAAACCAAACTTGATTAAATATCCAAATAATCCTAATTAATCCTATTTATACTTTGTCCAACTCTCCTAGAGCTTTTTAGAATGTTCTTAATAGTAGGGTCCATATTAATAACTATCCTAAGTCCTTTTTAGAATGTTTCATAATGAATCCCATATAGACCATCAACCTAGTGACAATTCTAGAGACTTCTAAAAACTTCTAAAAACTTCTTAAACATGGTTCCTATTACTTATTTCTATATATCAATAATATGAGTATCTTAACCATATTCCATTACAATCCACTTAAGAGCTATGTGGTGATGTTTTATAGGACCTCTAACTTGTGTTGACTTTGCAAGCCATATGTCTTAATTTGCAAGATAAGTTTTATATAGATGTCATAGACATATACATGTAAATCAATATATTACCTATAGGATTTAAATAATAATAAGTAAAAATAGGTTAATTCTACAATATCTTCTATAGAAGCTTCATAGATGATGTTTTAACTTTACAAGTGTCTATAATTAACTTTTTAGGTTAAAAATGTAATCAATAAGTTGGCCATATGCCATACATATTGGTAGCTTGAAGAACAAGCTAACTATGTGACTCACATATAGAAAACTTGCCTTATAAGCTAAAGCATGTGTCCTACAAAGTCAACACATATTAGAGGTCCTATAGAACATTGTCACGTAACTCTTAATTAGATAGTATATATAGATGGAAGAATAAAGCCATCTTCACTCTAGATTTAAGAGTCTCTAGTTTTCTTTGTCTTTTGTTAATAGCCATTTTAGTTTTTTTTTAATATATATACTACTTTATTGCTATTTTATCACTTTTCTTTTAATACAATTTTTTTAGGTTTATGTATCTTCTTCCACTTCATGTCCTTAACAATGGGTGCACCACATAGTTAACTTGTTCTACAAGCTATCCATATGTGTGATACATGATTAACTTGTTGATAAAGTTTCTATTCTAAAAATCAACTATAAACATGTATAAAGTCAAAACCATGCCCATAAAGCTTTTAAGAAGCTTTTTTAGAAGATATTATGAAATTAATCTATTTTTATTTATTTTATCTACTTCTACCTAATCATATAGGTAATTATTAGAATAAATATTTATATCCATAACATGGAATTGATTGACAATTAAACCAAATATAATTGGTAATGAAAAGGCAAAAAGAAATAAAACTTGAATAATGTGAGAAGGACAAGTGTTAATGTTGTATCTAGTGTCTTTGCAATTTTTACAATATTAAACATTGACAATTGAATCTTTGACATATTCAAATTACAATATATATATATATATATATATATATATATATATATATATATATTTTTTTTTTGTAATAAATTAATAATTGTCTTATTTTTGAGCTGCATAAACAACCTTTTACGGGGCTTATTGGAAAATTTTCTAAAGCTCTTATCATTATAGCAAGCTTTAAGTGCTTTTCTTACATCTTTTGCTATTGATAGAATATGATAAGATTGTATATCCATTTAATTTCTTCAAGCATAGTGCTTAATTCAATAGTAGTAGTAATCTTATTTGAAGTGGACTTAGCTATCATCACATATAAATTGATCAGATTATTTTAAGTATGAAAATCATTAACCATTAAGATTTTTGCATGTTCTAATATCTTCCAAATTTAGTGTTGATAAGAAAGTTCAAGTATCATTATAAATATATTTGTATATGTAATTTTTTTATTATTTAAAAGAGTTTTGGTTAATTGAAATTGCTCAAATACAAGCTTCAATGCATATATTAATCTCTTCATAATATTTCTCTTGAAAAACTTGATGTTGTGATAGTCGTGTACATATAAGTATTGAAAGCTCTTATAAACTTTAATTGCTTTGATAGAATTATCAAAAAAGATTAATAGAGAAATTTACATATTACAAATCTCATTTATAGAGACCTACATGTGTAACTTCAAGACCATGTATTGCCCTTCTATATACAATGTGATACAATTGAGTATTATTTGTCCATAATTTGAGAAATTGTTCTTTATAGAAAATCCATGTTTTTTAAAGATATATAAGTGTCATTGTGATTGAAAGGAGAATATACATTGCATAGAAGTTCATCCATTATTTATCAAAATCCTCATTTCTTATGCAATTTATTATCATTGTCCATTTTGTAAGCAAGATGGCTCATCCATCTTCATTCATTAATGGAAAAAAACTTTTTGTAATTGGCCAAAATATTCTTTTGAATATGCCATTTGTAAGAAGAATCTTGAAAACACATCTTCTATGGCATTTATGAGTGCAAAATTTTTATTAGTATTAATATTAATGGATCATAATTTTACATGTATTAATTTTAGTTACATTAATATTCAATGTAAAAGGAATTGTATTCTTTCTTTAAGAAATGTAATCCAAATAATATAAAATATTAAGAAGGTTTTCCATCAAAGTATAGATTAGTCAACCACCATGAATATCCTACCACTCATTGTAGATAATATTTGTAATTATTATATTTGTAGAGTCATTTTGATATACAATAGTAATAACATCCCTTGGAACTACTATTCTAACAAGAATATAAGCCATTAGATTCTTGTATATAGGTTAGACGTAATATGCAATTGAATGGCCCACTGATGATGTCAAAAAACAATGGCTGTATCTTCTATTTTAAATTGAAAAATGCCAATGCTTATTAATATACAAAGAACAAGTATGTAATTAAAGAAAAACGCTTTATTAGATATATGGCTAAACTATGCTAATGAATATATGCTTCAAATTCATTGTAAGTACAACTTCTATTGCACTCAAAGACAATATGGCCCATGTTAGAACAATGTCAACAAATTGCATAATCTTAGGCATGCAAAAACCGATCTAACCATCTTTTCATTTCTTCATATGGGGCAAATGATTGCTTTAAAGAGGATCCATACCTAGTCTATTTTCTATTTCAGAATGAAAGAATTCTAAAATATCTACAACTTCTTTCTAGGTTAAAGTTAGCACAATATAAGTTATAGAAAGAAGATTTTGATGGTGAAGAAGGGCAAAGAAAGAAATAAGTATGGTAAGAGATTTTTCAATTTAAATAATAAAGCTATTATTATTATTATTATAGTCAAGTTTCAACTATTTATTAATCATGTCTCTATAGATGTATTATATTTACACATAAATTCACCAGGATTAGTCCCATTTGAATCCACTCATGTTTATTATGACATATTGCACCTTCCTAATATTATTTCTAATTTAATATTACTACAAGTATTGCCATATTTGCATAATGATGTACTTTTGGTACAAATTAATGATGGTAGGATTGAAAGAATGGGGCTGGGATTGATTTAACATTCACCTAAAATCATTACATTTTTTTTTAATTAACATACTTTTTACAAATAATTAAAGATACTAATCAATTATCAATTAATTAAAATACAATATAAGATAAATTATGTGATATTTTTTTAGTTTTTAGTATTTTTACATTAATAGTTACAACAAAAGTATGATTTCTGATGTTTTATACTACATTTATTGTTAATTTTCTATCTATTAAGAGAGTATAATATATTTGGAAGCTTTATCCAAGATATCATAACATACTTGATAATGTAGTTGTACTTTGATTTATGATAGACTTGAAATCATTAATAATTTGTACTTTACAGAACACTTGCTGCAAATTCTTGTTCAAAGCTATTTTAATATATATTTTACAAAATCAAACAGTTTATGCATTAAAGACCAGTATGTTTGAATGATATCCATACAGTTCAAAAACAAGTAATCGAAGAAATGCTGTTTTTCTAGTTTAAACATAAGAAATGGTCAATCACGATTGATATTAAAAGGAAAAAAAAGAGATAAAAAACATACATGTGAACGAAAAGAGGGGAGGCACCAAGAAAAACGGCAGAAAAAGACCAAGGAAGAGAACAAGACCCAGAGCCAAAGGGACCCCCACTAGGAGAACAGGAAGCGCATCCCAATGCTAAAAAGAAGCAAAGAAAAGGGGGGAAGCAAGGAAAAGGAAAGGAAAGGGAGGGGGAGAAGGGGGAGATGGGGCAGCATGGACTGACTGGTCCCACTCTAACAACGAAAGGCAGACAGACTGACTGACAGACATACAGCTAGACAGCGAGCGGAGATGGGGGGGGGGGTAGGGATCAGTATGACAGAGGAGCCCATGCCCAAATCGGGGGCGGTGGTGGCGACGCTTTCAAACCCCCTTGCTTGCTTTTTGCAGTTTGTTGTGGTTGTTGGCCAAGGCGGGCCGGGGGGGCCAGACCCGATCCATCCATGCAGGACCATCCATCCATGCAGGGTGGACGTGGACGTCGAGGGAGGGAGGGAGTGGTGCGTCGTCCTCGCCCGCCCGCCCGCCCGCACGCCGGGCCCTGTGCGCGGGCAGAATGCGCGGGGATTGGGGTGGCGACTTGTTCAATCTCTAGGTCAGGGAAGGAGGAGCCCCCAGAGAGAGAGTGAGTGAGAGTCCCTGTCCCTGTGGGAGTGTAGCAGCGCTGCATCCATCCATCCATTCCACCTCGCCTCGCCACCTTTGCGGGGCTGTCGTGACGGAGGAGAATGGAAACTGGGCTTACATTCTCCTCTCGTCTCCTCTCCTCCTCGATGCAGTTTTGTTTCCCAGCAGCTCCTTTAATTAGATCGCAGCAAAAAGTTCGATGGTAGGGAGGGGCGTGATTATGAACAAGCCGGGAGGGGAGGCAGGGAGGGGAGGGGCTGGCTGGCTAGCTGTAATGCTTGTCATTCCGGATAATCGCCGATCCCAGTTGTTTATTTGTTGCAGATGGTGAAATCTAGGGTAAGGGGAGATTGGTGAGCTTGATTGACTTGGTGTTGCCAACCGCATTGGGCCAGCGGTTGTCCTGTTTTAGTAGGTTGTACAATCTAGGAAGTAGTGGGATTGGGTCTACGGAATGGCGAGGCAGATCTAGGGAGTGGAGGTTTTTGTCTCAGGCTGTCCGTTGCAGCAGAGCAGGGGCAGCGAGCGCCATCGCCATCGCCGGGTGGGTGCGAAAGCCCCAAGGACACAGGTACACACGTCGTCGTAGGAGCTGAGCCTTGCGTTTCTAAGACAATTTACTTTCCGGGTTTTATTTCTGTTATTGCTAGCTGTTGAGCGCCTCCACGAGGGGCAGTTTCGAGGTTGGGAGGTGAGAGAAAAGTTGCGCGCAAGGGAAGGTCGTGAGGTCGCGCGTCCACGCGGTAGTGGTGATGAGCTGGGGCGATGTTGAATCGTTCCAACCTGCGAGGTGGAAATGGGGAATCGTTGCAAGGGGACTCTTTTCGGTGAGGAACTGCGACCGTGCTCGTGTGCCGGCCGAAATTGTCGACTTGTCTCAGGAATTTTTGTGAGTTTTGTAGGGGCTGTATCTGGGGGGAGAGTGTAGCAGAGAGTTGTAGAGGTGCAGAGGAGCTTTTTTTGTCGACGTGATGCGATTCGCTTATTCTATCCATTTGCCTTTGATTGGCTATGATTTGAGGATACATCTTGGGTTTGGTGAGTGCATGATCAGTCGTGTCGCTTTGCTGTACTTGTGGGAGACCTTTCTGAGAATTGTAGTCTTCAGATTTGTCTACCGGGGATTTTCAGGAAGGATTCGAGATTCTATTGACGTGGATTGGTTTTGCGGATTATCTGAGACTTCTTGGACCTCGTTTTACAGATTTTTGCTCACATCTGAAGGTACTTGGGAGTGAATTAGATTGGGATAGATGCGTCGAGATTGCAATGCTGACAGCGCAATTGACTTCTCTTTGATATAGTCAAGCCTTTTTCTTAGCTTGATTCCGATGCAGATCGGCGCAGTCCTCTTGCAAAGAATTGAATACGTTTTGGAGAAGCCTTGCTCTGTCTGTCTCGTCGGCGCTCTTCTTGCCTGTTATTTGCTGCGTGTTACAGTAGCCAAATCAGAAAGCAATCAGCACCAAAGATATTTCCATTCATCCTTTTTATTACTGAAAAAAACAAGACATTCAATTTGTCAATTGAAAGATGTATTCGATAGTGGGAAGAAGTTGCAATTGACTTCTCGCATTTGCAATGCACCTTCTTTTGACAGGCACGAACCTATTCTTCGATTAAATTCTGAGCGTAGTGCACACTCCGCTAGAATGCTTCAAGATTACTTTGTTGCCAAGCTTCCTCGCACTTTGCTTCCCAAACATTGTTCTTTTTAGCAGCCTTATTTGGACTAAAATGTTGCACAAAACTTCTTATTTGATTTTTCTTTTCTTGACTTGTTTTCGCAGGTGATGTAGATACAGGACATGGCTCCGTCCGAGGGTTCTTCCTACACTAGTACCTCCCCTTCTTGTTTTCACTGGGATCAGAACAGATAAAAGAGCATCTGTAGGAACTCATCATTGATTGATAGAGTAGCTGTTCAAGTAGAGGTCTCCGTGACTCCTTTTGAGCCTGCACTAGGTGGCCTGTTCTTCTCATGGTATAGGATTCTGCAAGAAGTGCGACCAGGATAGCGTGCATTGAGGTTTGCACTTGGTATCAGCAATTTGGTTGCTGATAAATATCGGATAAGTCTGAGGGCTTCGCATTGGAACATCGAGGACATAGGCTTTTGCCTAGTCATTGTGGAAAACCATGGTTGGAGATGCGAAACAAGAAGGGGAACTCCCTGTATTACAATTACACAATTGGGCCAATTCTCCACTGGTCATTTCTCTCTTTAAATCTGCTGCTCTTGCTCCCTCTCGCAACAAAATTTGTCTCCTTTCTCGTCATCATGAAGCCCTTCTCATTCCTCTTGGGTTCTCGCACAGTAGCTCCTTGGTTAATTGCTCCGCCTCTTTTTCCAACGACTTGCCGGATACTGCCCCTGTTTCCGGATCGATTGCTTCATGCTCATCAACTTTTACACCCGGAAAGGACCCTCATCAGGAAGTATTGGTGGAGGAAGTAGGGTCAGATAATCTGGAATCAGCTGTGTCCTCCCTCGAGTCATCTGCTACTGTACATATCAATTCTGAATTTCCTAGAACCCTAGCATATTCGATTGCCGGACGAGGATTTGCCCTTGTACAAGAAATTCTTGTTTCGGAGAAGCTGGACATTCAAAATTCCACTTCTCAGTCTACTCCTCTTTCCTCGAGTACATCAAGCCCTTCATCAACTTTCCTTGATCCTCATCAACTTTCACGTCCCCCATCTTCCAAATATGAAGCGACGCCTGACCTTCAATTTTCTTCGTCGTTTCCTGTCCTCTCAGACGTTGAGTGCTTCTCATGGGCATGTTGTGGAGACGAATATGAAGCCAATCAAACTTCTGGTCCATTTTCGGAGCTTCTTTTAACAGGTGGGAAGGAGGGATTAATCATTCATGCATTTTGCAGTGAAGTTGGAGTTCAATACAGACATGAAAATAGCGGAAAGCATGATATGGAAGAATGCGCTCAGCTCCATCCACTCAGCGAGCAATCCAGCGGTGGCAGAGGGGAAGATAGAATCCACGGATCATGGCGCAATTGGGGTTTGGGGGAATTTCAAAGACGCCAAGAGTGTTGGCGGCGACTTGAGGAGCAGTCTAATTCGAACCAGGATAAGAGTGATCAAGCCAACCAAAATTACGAGCAAGTATGCGATCACTCATGTGTTCACAATGCCAATGATTTTGAAGGAGTGTGGCCGCCACAGTCGTTGGAGGGTCTCGTGAGGGATTTTTGCTCTCCAGATTATAGGAAAGGCGGAAATTTGCGTAGAGGTCTTAAGTCTTTCGTTATCGATGCGAAGCTCGAGGGTAACGAACATGTGTCCTCTCTTGTGTATGACAAACATCAGTCTTGGCCCCTGTCTGCAGAGATAGTCACCTTCCGACTTGCACAGGGGTCTTCTGCTCTATCTCACCTGGTTTCTCTAGCTCGAAAGACCAGTGTGGAAAGCCAAAATCACAGAAATGCTTCGTTGGACCAGAAAGTGGATAATTCGGTTCCAAGACATGCTGCATCTGCGTGGACCAGATTAAAGGATGGGTATTTTTCTACTCCCAGAAGGCAAGAAGGTTCACATGAAGTGGTCGGAATAATTTCAAGTCCCTCTCAAAACTTAGTTGCTGTCATATTTTCTGCTTTTTCTTCATCTGTTCTTAAAGAAGAAGTCACTGAGTCAAGAGCGTCAGAAACCGTGGAAAGAGACCACAGTACTGCGAGTTGCGAAGGAGTTTCAGACGATAAGAGGTGGAAGAGGTCGTGGAAGGGCTCCTTTGACCTTTGTGTCATTACTGCAACGGTGAACAGCCGGGGTTTGAAATGGATATCCGGAATCGATTTTGAACATGCAGGAAAGGAGGCGAGGGTTCCAATTGAGCAGTGGGCAGATTTCAAGCTCTCGATTGACAAGTTCCTCGGCTTGACAGAGAGCGGGTGTGTGTACATTTGGACAGCAATCACGGGCAATTTTCTTGCATGTATCGATGCTTTCCAATTCTGTCAAGTCACCCTTGACACCACGAGGCGTATCAACAAACGTACTAAAGAAAGAAAAGCTGACAGCACAGTGGCAAGTGCCAGTTGGTTTGAACCCGAAGGAAAACATAAATTTGTTCAACTTGTGGTTACGCCAGATTGCTCGCTTCTAACTACAACCGATGAACAGGGTGTCATGTTTCTTGTATCTGTTGATGACTATTTTTTGGCCCACCCACAACCATTTAATACAGACCTCATTCCTTCCGAAAGGTACTGCTACAGAAAGCATAAAACTCTGTCAAGCTGGGAAGTCGCTGGCTCGTCAATCAATCGTGCCGCACCAGTCGAAGGGCATTCTAAGCACCAGCTGAAGATGAGTGTATCGTCATCTGATCCAAAGCAGGGTGTAACGCACGAAAATTCAGCAGTGGTTGATTCATTCCGGGAAGATTCAACCGTTCCCTGGCCTACTGCAGGCTTGAATGGATTCAACTCAAGGCTGAAACAAAACAATCAAGAGCAGAGATATGTCGGTACAGTTGACAGTTCTTCCAAACCACTGCGCCAAGTTTTTCTTCCGCTGAATCAGAATGAAACTTTCGTAGAAATGGCATTGAACTCGTACAGTATCACAAGGCTAGCCACCAATATTAAGGATAGGAGCAAATTTACAGTTGTACAAAGCCAGCTCCGGATATCGGGAGGTTCATTTGATGAGATGATGCTGAGCAGGCAGGAACTTTCTGCAGTCGAAGGGAGACTGATCAAACAGCACAGGTATGAGGGGGAAGTCTTATCTTTTACTTCTCAAGGTTGTCTTTACTTGGTTACCGCAACCGCCCTACATGTAGTTCTCCCTCCACTGGCTTTTTCTTCATCCCAATCTGGCCTGGCTTTCCCTCGTGACATCCCATGGTGGCCAAGTGATTTGGAAATTGGGATGTTCTCGAATAAGGAGATTGGTGTGTTACCCCTCCTATCTCGTTCCCACGTTCAACAATGGCAATCAGAAGTACAGGACCGATCACTTATTTTTGATGGAGTGGAGGCGACCGAACGTTTGTGTGGTGAAAATGGTAAGCTGACAATTTGGCTTTGGATCTGCAAACTTTTGGAGTTTTCGAATGCATGTTTAATTACTACTGCAAGTACTTGGGTTTGTGCATTCTTTTATTTCCTTTTTCAATGGAAGTGTGGCAGCAGTTTATAATTGTCACTTAATGACAGCGCTCTAAAACTTCTCATGACACGAGACTGCGACTTGAGTGATTGTCTTGTATTGACTTGACTTGCATGAATGATGTTGGATGATTTTCTTTCAGCAAATCATGTGATCATACTGAGATCTGTTTTTCAGGAACTATGAAGCGTTCATTCTAAGAATTTGGTTGGTTTGTTTATTTCTGATGCATACATTCCAACCACTTACGAATGGACTTTTTCTGTTGAACTGCATATATATCTTTCAGGATGGAATCTGCAGCGCCTGCGATTAAGGAGGTTACAGCTTGCATTAGATTATGTACAGATTGATAAAATAGAGCAGTAAGTTGGACCCCCTATGCTTAGTTGGAAACACTCGATATTTTTCGTCATTTATTGCAAGCTTAATAAAAACAACTTGAACAATATTAGGATCACAAACCTCTTTTGCTGTTGGTCATCGAGGCTGTAATTTCGATTTTTTACTGATACATGTATTAGTGTAAAGTCTCTTAAACTGTTATGACTAATTGAATCTGGTCTCTGTCGGAACATTTGCAATGTTATATTCATGATGTTTCGATCGTGAAGTTCGAAGGTATTGCTGGCACTTCTATCATGTTATGATTTGGTTCTATTCATTTGTATTTGCTGGGAAGTTGGAAATGCTTTAGACCTAACCAGCCTGAGATGATCACTATGATGCAGGGCGTTGGAAGGTTTGGTAGACGTGGGTGCAGCCGAGGCAGGTATGCCTCGAGTCTTGTTTGCAGCTGTTGAGCTCATACTTGCTCCCTATGGGACCGACAACGAGCTTGTGTTGGCATCGCGGTCAGTGTATTTTCGGATTTTTGTTTGTAATGATATATAATGAAAAAATGTTAAAATGAGTAGGTGTTCCAGAAATTATTCTAAAATAGGTGTTCTTCGCGTGAAGATTTTGGTTCCGCTCAGAGAAATATGCTCGTAATAGTAGGAATATTTATCAACTAGCTAATCCCAGCTGCTATTTGAAGACTTATTATGACTCTTCTTGTTGGGAAGAAGTAGAATGAGGAAGTTCTCTGTGAAAGAAATGAAGAAAAGTTGCAATTATTAATTAAAAATTACAAATTGAACATTTAAGTTGATTCAGTTAATAAGTTAAAGATTGGAATGTCTAGGCTGCTATCGATTGCTGCTCAATTTTCAACCAGGCTGGTTAGGCGGTACGCCGTGGCTGGTGCACGGCTACGAAGCAGGAGCACTCCTCGAAACTCCACCTTCTCTTCGTCTTTCAAGTCTCTACAGAGACAAAGTGCATCCAAGTTTCCAAATGGTGTTGCTGAATTGTCTCGGTTTATCGTCGTCATTCGGACTCTGCAAGAACACTTGCAGGCCAAGCGCAAAGGTCGAAGTCGCAGTTTTAAGGTGATTAATGCTCACTTACTGAAATTGCCTCTCTTAAATGCATGGTTCTTACATTTTGTGATTGCAGTAAGATTTGTTGTGAGTTGACAGGAAATCTTAGCATACGCCTTGGTCTCGCATCCTCTCCTGATTTTATTTGCATTGCCAGGGATGCAAGCGTCTACTACAAAATGTCACATTTAAATCGCGCTTGCTAATTTTACATGATATCTAGGTTTACGTAAGCTGATCGATCAGTAGTTTGCCATTCGTCTATGCAGATGTCTAGGGAAACATCATTTGCTTCAGGTAGTGCTTCTTTCAAAAACAGACCTATTGTGGAATTCCCAAGTGAACCAGGAAGTGGCGACTGGAATGACTCTGGAAATCAGATTGAGCACGCAAAATCATTGCCAAGTACCGCAGATGGTCCATATCTTCCAATGCCGCAGGGAGTACTTACAACTACTAGTAGCTCTTTGGGATCGAAGACAAGATGGAACGAAGGTACTTCTTACGCCGCATATTTTAGGAAGATTGATAGAAATTTCGGACTTGAATCTTCTGCAAATTCCTATTGAAAATTTTCTTACATGTGATTAAGTACCCTCGATACCGCTGACGATAAGGAACTATATTGCTGAAGTCAAGTTCTATGAAACGCATCATAATTGTTTTAGAGATTGGATAATTATTTATTTGAAGCCACCATGATGTATCTGTCATTTCTCAGGATCTCTTGAGGAAGCTAAAGGTAGAAGACCCTCTGTAGAGAGTGCAGATGAGATGTTCGCCAGATGGGAGAACACGTCAGTGGATGCTGAAAGCGTGGTGAGGGATGCATTGATAGCAGGACGTATACCTCTAGCTGTTGTGCAACTTCACCGCATGCGGTCCAGGGCATCTTTGAACAGTTCTCCAGGGTGCCAACCAGAAATTGTTGATGTTTTCAAGGATGTTCAGGAAATCAGCAGAGGAATTGTTTATGAGCTCCTGTGTAAGGTGAGATTGACCTAGAAATTTATCTATTTGAGTTCGTTTGTGTGTATTTCGTGTTGATGTGGACTAAGCCTTGTCACATAGCAAGACAAGGAAATGTTCGGAACACGTGATAACTAAATGCTATGTGATTGCAGGGTAAAATGGCGTTGGCAATGGCTGCGCTTCGAAGATTGGGAGAGGATATAGAGACAGCACTATATCAGCTTGCATTTGGAACTGTTAGGCGTAGTTTGCGTAAGCAAACAAAAAAGGAACTGCTTAGACATGTCCGGCTTGGTACCCTTGATTCTCGATTGCTCGGAATCACAACTTATCTGGAGGTATTGCCAAGTTATTTCAGTTATTGCATGCTGCATTTCTACATACTTTCAGTCGATAACAAATTTGATCCTGCGCGTCTACTTCGGTTTTCTGGTGACCAAGATCAGTGTTTTAAAGTGCCTGATCTATTATCTGCCACATGATCAGAAGTTTGGGAAGATAGTTTCTATCTTTGGCCACCTCAACTTTTGTAACACTTGAATGGTGATCATTGCTTGCTGTTTTGTTGAATAGGGGCTATATCCTCACAGCAGCTTTTGGACCTCATATTCGGCACGTCAAGGTCAAGTAGCAACCAAAGAACCAATCATTGAGCCTGTTCCATCGGACGACGAAAAACAGAGTCTGCGACTGATCTGCAAAAGCAATGCGGGTGGAGTCTTCAGTCTCGAATGTGGGGATGGAGATGGTGTAGTCTTGGGATCCTGGAATACAACTAAGAATTTGGAAGCTTTGGAAAATACTGGTTTGGGGCAACACATTACACCACCTGGTTATTTTGTTGTTGCAGCTGTTTGGTTGCATGCATGGGACCAGCCAACTGTGAATCGGGTATGTCAAAATCTATATATGTGTAGAATATCGACTCTTGTTTACTTTTTGCTTCCAGAGTTGAGTTCTTACGTCTCTGCTAGTAAGTTGGATCAACGTCGTGGTTGTTCGGATCTTGTGTATGGGTTAGACGCTTTCACCACTGCAGTCGTTAATTTGTCGCATGTCAATGTCGTGAGTAAGCTTGCGTCTGTAAAGTGTCGCGTTTGAGTTGTACCCAAACCGATCGTGTGAAGATTAAAGTTTTTGTTAAATGTGCAGGTTATCCTGGATAGATTGCATGTTTCGAATGATCATATCCCATGGGTTTCATTACTAGAATACCACGTGGCTCATCATAACTGGCCCTCCGTTTCTACTCTACTTGACAATATTCCCGATACATTTCTTAATAGTGGGGTACTCCATGTTTTGTCTGATGATAATATAAGTTCTTTACGCACACAGTCTAAGTATCGTATGGAAAGAGCTTCACATCAAGATTTCATAATACCGAAAGTGAATTATTTGAAAATCGATACATTACCACTTAGTAGTGCATGGATGCTTCGGTTGATGGAGGAAAAGTTAGCGAGGAATTTTATCTTCTTACGCCTCTATTGGGAGCGGATTGCGTTACTCTCTCTGTTAGCAGCATCAGGGGTTCTTTTCATGCCAAGTTTCGACAGAAGCAGGAACACAAAATCCAAAGAATTGGTACTTGCTACAAGTATGGCAAGCAAATCATTTACGCCATTCAAGTTTCATAGAGAAGCAGTGCAAGGTGTGCATGAACTTGTAATTCGGCATTGCGTGAGGCTTTCGCTTCCTCATTTACTGGAGCGATTTCTTACTCACCACTTGCTAGGCTTCAGCAAGACTTCTTTGACCCTTCTTGAGTCATATGTGGTATGTATTCAACCTACAGCAATAAATCCATGAATGTGATTACTAATAAAAAATAACATTTTTTTCCTTCTAGCTGGATGATATTATCTCGCGGTTTTGTTCATGAAATGAGCCAATATAAGCAAGTGCTTATTGTGGTTTCTGATCCATGGCAGATTACTTTCTGACTCAGTTGTGAAGATGGCACTCACGAAGATTCAAAATTCATATTTGTTCAGGGAAATTGTGAATGGACAAGGTGGGAGCTACTATCACGGTTAAGGGGTCACGAATTCGATGCCTCATTGTCTAACTTCAGGAGCATCTCAACATCCAATTTAAGTCCTGGCTGTAAGTATGTGTCTGTGGATGATATTGCTGCTGCTGGACAGGGACTCATTGCTCTTGCAACGTTAATGTTTGCTCCAGTGCCGCTCCAGAAGTGTCTGTTTGTTGACCAAAAAATGAACAGTCAGGAGGGTCAAACATGGCAATGTACATTAGAGAATCTTCGAGAAATACTGCAGGAGTACCCTACTTTTTGGCAGACTCTGGAAGCAGCTTCGTATGGTCAAGATGCGTGGGGATTTTATTCAGTACGGTCTGCAAATACTGGTTGGTAGCTTTGCAACCTACGATCTATGACGATAAGAATCGAACATTTTGCATTGTATCTTTGCCTTGACGGCCATATGCTGTCACTCAATATGTATTGTCTTCTGCCACTGACTGGTTTCTATAATGATATTCTTTTAGATTTCTTAAGTTTGCTCTATTAGAAGGTTCTTCTCTATCTCATCGTATTCGTTTTTAGCAATCCTGATACAATTTTTTCTTTTGTAACTTATATCGAAGAGGAAACGACACCAGACATCTCAAGTTATCTACTGTGGCGAGAAACTATTTCCTCATCTGTTGCTGGAGATGCTCATCTTCTTCACATCCTCCCTCGTTGGGTGCCCAAGAGCATTCAGAGGCTTCTTCAGGTGGTTTTCAAGGTTTGTAATAACATTTTGAACCTTGAACTATCTACCTGCTCAATATTGCACTAAAACACATTAAGCACCATTACCTTTGAAAGTGAAATTTTGTGTTCAACAGCTCGTGCTCGCTGAAAGATTTAATTCTAGCTTTAAATGTTTCCTGAACACATTGAGGTACAGTAAACCAGTGAATTCAACATGCTTACTGACATAGTTAAAGGTTCATGAGTTGGTGTTATGATCCATTTAGGTCTGAATCACTTAGATTTGATTCTTGATTCTGTTAGTAAAACTCAATAAATCAGTTGCTACCAAAGTATCCCATGACAAAGATGCCATGGAATCCTCCGTTCTCAAGGATCGCCTAACGAGCTCGAGATATCTTTGAGAACGGTGAAATTTGTACAGTGCCTTGGAGAAGGTTGTCGTCGAAGAATTAAAAGGTTATTATTCGGTCCTCCATACTCCAACAACCTTACTTCAAATCTCGTTACTTTTGCCAAAGCTCTGCTAATCGAACTCGTTGTTGGTCTGTCCAGGGTCCAGGTGGAGGTTCTCAAGGGTCATTAAACCAGGGAGGTAACTTTCCAGTCGGAAATCTTAGAAGTAGTGATCAGGAATTTGGTGCGGATTTTAATGAGGGGGTTCTTCAATGGGAGGCTCGAGTGCAAACAGTAATAAAACAAGAACTTTATGCTCCCGCCACCGAGGTACATCGCCTTTTAAAACACGTGTTTCATTTTATTCACCCAACCCTATATTTATTGATTTGATATGTGGTTATGTTATGAAATTATTCTTTCGGCACTGGCTAAAGTCTCCGAGGTGGAAAATTTCTTAGATATATTCAGTGTTCGCCATTCAGCTTATTTGCCCCTCGTTTTTTTAAACTCAGAATGCTTGTATATAAATCAGGAGATAGAACCTGGAGTGGAGCATTATCTGCGACGTGGCCGTGCGTTAGCTGCCTTCAACACATTGCTTGGGCCACGCGCTCTTTTTCTAGAACCTGAGACTGAGGGGACTGGGAAATCCTTACAACCACCTGAATATTCAAAGCTTTTGGATAGCTTGTCAGAGAAGGATGAGTCCCTTATTGCTTCGGTATGTGTAATTAGAACGAGTTGTTACTATCTTCTCCTCCTTCTGGTAGTTCTGAAAGCTAACCTTGTACAGTATCATCAGCAAATTTTGATGTAGCAACCATGTTAACAGAAATTCGAAGTTTGAGGTCATGGACATCTGATTTTGTGCACGCTTTGAAATGCAGGTCTACGAGTTTGCGATTTCAAACTTTGAAAACTCAATCACAGTCGCTGCATGCTCTCTCTTTCTTGAGCTCTGTGGAGTTTCTGCTCAAATGCTTCGAGTGGACATTGCAGTTCTGCAACGTATAGCAAAGTACTTAAGGGTGAAAGAGCAACGTGATTGGGCATCTTCTACCGGTACAAATCAACCTCAAGTAAAGTTACCTTCAACTGTTTCACTTGTAAGGGCGCTCACCGAAGAATATGCGACGCACTCTATCAAGTACCCTGTTGGTGACCTTTCGAAATCGAAATCGAAATCCCATACAGGTCTTATTACAACTTTGCAAATGTTGGAAAAGGCCACTTTAAGTGACTATATCCCAAAAACTATAGATGGGACTCCGGGTTCTTGGCTTTCGAATGCTGCAGGCAACGGTGATGAACTCAGAGAACTTCAACGATCTTTAAGTGAGCAGTGGAGCCTTGTCACAGCCTTTTGCCGTGGACATGGATTACCTCTGAGCACTACATACCTTGTGGTACTTGCCCGTGACAATGACTGGGTATGAAAAAATCTGTCCATATCTTATCTAATTGCATTACGCCGTTTTCATATACCTTTTGGGATTGTGAAAATATAATCAATTATACTGTAGTGTGAAGGAAGAGAGCCACTTATTGCAGTGTGTTGGAGATAGTTTTATGAGGTTCTGTGCTAAAATTCCGGCTGGTGCTTATTCTGTGGTTAAACTTTGCTCTAAATTCTGACAAATTGCTTTAAACTTGTCCTCATAATTCGTTTAGTGCGAACGAGTGTTGACCAGACACCAGATGAGCTTTGTTTGGCTTTTCAGGTAGGATTTTTGGCTGAAGCTCAAGCGATTGGTTGCCCGCTGGAAGTACTTATTAACCTGGTGTTTTTTCTCAACCTGTCAATCATAAGCATTTTAATTTTTGATTTTTCAATTTTTATTATATAGTAATATACTCTTCAACCACATCATTTCTATGTGCTGCAGCGTGATGGGAAGTATCCTGCTGGTGGATGCAAAATATTAATCATAATCTATTTGGGACAGGCATCTAACGAATTTACAGACCCGCGGCTTAGGTGTCACATATTGATCGTGTTGGAGAGTCTTCGTACTCCATTGCAAACACAGACACTACCAGACTGTGAAGAAGCTTCAGCGTGTGGATTCAAAACTACAATTCCAGAGGATCTTTTTGGTCTACTGGCAGAGTGCGAGGGCAAGAAATTTCCCGGTACTGGTTTACTTGCCAAATCAGAAGAGCTCCAGTGGCCGCTCCTTGCTGTGGTAGCTTCATGTTTTGATGACGTGAAACCTATATCTTGCTTGAGCATATGGCTGAAAATTACCGTTGCAAGGTTTGTGCTCATATCACTCAATTTAATTTGTAACTTAGAACAAAGACTTTTCATGTTCTGTTAACACTCTCATTTACACCTCAAATGAATTCGGCCCTCGTATTTTATTAGTAGCCAACTATTTTCAAATTGGGCTCTATTAAGATGTGTTTTCTTGGCAGATTGAGCTGCCTTTGATTTATTGGAACGATTCAACTTGGAACTCGTTTATTTTGTACTAATTAAGCATTTATTTTGACACAAGATGTTATGGTTAAAATTAATGTCCTCAATCTTTCTGCGAGTTTCCTCTCTAACTACCGGAGCTATTTATCCAGGGAAGTATTTGGTAAATCTCTAAAGAGTAAAGTCGATGAGCAACTTACTGCAACGGTAGGAGCAGCAGTTGAAGCAACGAATGTGGAGGCAAGCACTTCACTAGAAGTTCAATTTGATCGTAGTAATCCAAAAAGGCAACGTTGTTCACTGGGCAGTACTGCGGTACTGGAAAAAAATGATAAAAATATTCAGGATACCTTTACTGATAGAAAGTCTTCTCCTATGATCTCAAATTTTGAAAAAACGCGCATGGAGGTACTGCTCTTTACCATCAGTGTGTATTCTCTCCGTTTTGATGCTCCAGTTACTTGTCATCTTGTCTATTGCTACCTGGTTATTTCTGAAATTCTGATAACCTGTTTTAAATCCTGCTACTGATAGGTCCTGGTTTACTCACATTAATGAAATGCGCATACCTGTGGATGCTCATGTGTAGGCGGCTTCAGGCATGGCTGCTACAGAAGATTCTCTTGCAGGATTGGTGGCACTTCTCTGCGAACAGCAGCTATTTCTTCCACTTTTACAATCTTTCGAGCTTTTCACACCATCTTCATCTGTTATTCCCTTCATACGATTCCTTCAAGTACGTATCTTTGAAATTCCCAGAGTTAAGGTGTGCCGGTTATGTGAAATAGTTTTTTGCATCTCTCTCATACCTTCATTCTGTCTTCTTCTAAATGCTTTAAGTAAGCGGTTACTTTCTTTTTTGAGCCTAGTTTGCCGTTTTGAAGTCTATCTCTGAATAAAAAGTACGTAGAAAGAAGATTTTTCTTAAGACTTTCGCTTCTTCTCAAGTGTAGCATTCCTGATTTCCGTGAAGTTTGCAAAGCGTTGATATTTAGGTGCACATTGTTATCCATGTGCATGTAGTGATTATGTATTTCAAAAACTCATGTCCTAGATCTGTGTGGATGCTTACTGTATTCGGTAACTCTATTACTAATCTACTTAATGTTCCAAGTCAAATGTGTAGTTGTAACGCAAGTAAGTTGTAAACGCATTTCGACTGATGATGAGTCGCTCTCACTAAATTGCCCATTGATTGGTGGATCGTAAACTGTATTCAGGCTTTCGCTCAAATGCGGCTCACAGATGCCTCTTCTGAATTAAGTTCATTTTCAGCTCTCTTAAAACAAGAGACAAACAAGAACGCAAGGAGTAAATCGTCCTGGATTTCTAGAACTGCCGTTGCGACTGCTGAAGCTATGCTGGAGGCCTGCCCCTCTGTGTATGAGCGTCGTTGTCTGCTCGAACTTCTCTCAGCGGTAGACTTTTGTGATTCTGGTATAGCTGCTTTAAAATTCAGAAGGTTACTTCGGAAGTTGCAGCTGGTGGAGCCATCACTTTGTGCAGGGAAAGAAACTGTTGTCAATGGCCCGAGTCTTGGTAAGCCTCATGCAGTTCTTGTATGGTCTTCTGTCTTTTTTGACTTTACAGATCATAGCATTGCGATGAGGCTGCTGCCTTGCGTAAACTATGCTGCCTTCATTCATGTCTGTGATTCTCTTATCTTATTCAGCCGGTTCGATGCATCTGCGTGCTGTAAACAAGAATTTATTTTCCTGGCATAGACATGATAACTGGTTTGTAGTTGCTTATAATTATTGTGCTCCATAAAGATGATGGAACTCCATTATCCTAAGGTGTCCTCTATTAATATCAGGAGTAGTACTCGCTTTAGCATAACGTCATGTTTTTTTCTATTTGTGCCGGATTAGGTGATGACGAATTGCTGGCTTCACTGGAAGCAAGTGGTTTTTGGGACGAAGGTCGTATGTGGGCTCAACAACTTGATCTCAAAGACCACCGTATCAGCTCTGCTCTTCACCATGTAACAGAAACACAGGTATCATGATTCGTATTAATTCAAGTCTCCTTCACAATTAATCTTTCTGTTCGTATTAAAAGCCAATTGGCCCGTTCAGCTGCGCATGAATATTTAAAACCAATCTTCAAGCATGTAACCCTTTGTAATTATTTTGTTACCAGATGAAATATTTTGGATTGGATTTTTTTTCTTCTTGCAGGCGGAAGCCATGGTGGCAGAATGGAAGGAACTGCTGTGGGATGTACAGACGGAGCGAGCTGCCTTATGGGGTCACTGTCAAGCATTGTTCGTTAGACACTCATTTCCTCCACTAAAGGCGGGCACATTTTTCCTTAAGCATGCTGATGCTGTTGAGAATGAGGTCTCTAAACTGGAGTTGCAGAGCATTTTGGTACTAGCATTTCAGTGGCTCAGTGGCTCTTTCACTAACTCATCACCGTAAGCGCCTCTCCCTTTCCTTTCGCTAAGTGTTTTATCTGCTTCATCTTAGGTGTTGTGGAATCTCTGTAACCATGTCAATACGCTACCTTGTGCGCAAGTTCTTGAGCTGTCTAAACCTTATGTGTGGGAAAAAGGCAACTGAACCTAGTAATTTGAATTCAGAATAATCTAGCTAATTTTTAGTTAGTGTGGACCTTCGATTTTTAATAGTTTACACCATCATTTGGACGGCATTGCCATCTACTTCATTTACAATCAAAGTTATCTCTCCCGTTAATTTTGCGATTTTACTAACAGTTCTATTCCTCTGTTTGGTTTCAGAGTTTATCCAATACACCTACTGCATGAGCTTGAGATACGTATTTGGCTCCTCGCGGTAGAGGCAGAAGTGGGGATGCAGAATAGCACGGACGAAGACTCAGTGGATAGACCCGCCGGCGAACATACCAGTACAATTACGTCAACGAGTCCAGTCGATAGAACTGCCGAAACGGTGTCAATGGTTGATTTGCACTTGAGGAATATGAGCTTAAAGAATCGTAAAGAACATTCATCTAACGTTAGAGATAACTCTTCCTCAAGTAGACGTGGGCACTCCTCTTCCCCGCATAAAGTTAGACGGAAGCTGAAGCATTCGAAACATACAGCTTCAACTGCTGATATACTACATGGAACTGCCCCCAAGCCTAAGTTGGCTGACAATCAAGTTGATAAACTTTCTCAGTTAGCCTTTGGAGAGACTCAGAGCCTTAAAGGAAGGACTGGCAGTCTATCATCTGCGGGAAGCTCTAATGACTTGGACTCTCTGAATCAGGGTGAAGTGCTTGGAAGTAGTGTTAATCAACGGGATGGCAGCTTCCAATTAGGTATTCAATGCGGCAGCTGGGAAGAGCGCATTGGAGAAGGAGAGGTGGATAGGGCAGTTCTGGCTCTTGTAGAAGTGGGGCAAGTTGCTGCAGCTAAGCAACTTCAGCAAAAGTTGTCACCTGAGTACGTGCCTTTAGAGTTACTACTTGTGGAGGATGCTAAGAAGATTGCCAGTATTTCAGAACCTGATGCGGATGAATCTTTTATTTGGGGTGTCCTTCATCCACGAGTTGTCGCTGTTCTCAGTAACGTAAACTTTGCGAGCACCACGTCATCTAGTATTCTTACGCAGGTACGTCATAATCTTTCTCATTTTGATCAACTTTGACTGTATTAACAGCTGTAAATTTAGTACCATTTTCATAATAGTTATCTTGTCTCTGTCTATCTGTATCCCTCAACTTTCAGATGTTTCTGGATATTGTGGAGCGCAGATTCTAAATGCATGTGCGGAAGTTTGCCGCGAAGGTTGCGGTCGAGGTTTGTGTCAACGAATTGCAGCAATAGCTCATATATCTAAACACTTAGACTTACAATTCACGGAGGCTTTTGAGAAACATCCAGTAGATCTTCTGCAACTCCTATCTTTTAAAGGCCACGAAGCTCTCAAGGAAGCAACTTTACTTGTGTCCACTCATTCCATGGCAGCCCCTGCCATAGCTCGGGTTCTCTCGGAAACATTTTACAAGGTGCGGCCTATATCAAAATTAATTCCCTTAGACGAGTGTGTTGCTGTCATACTTTTTGATATTCACAATAGTTTAATGCTTCAGGAAAAATGTTGTGCATTCTTATTTTGTATATATATGTTAAGAAATCACGCATGCACCCGCTCTCGCACGAACTATTTCTTATAATTGCGATTATTATGGCAACTCACTGAAAATCACTATGTGACATGTTTTGTTTTATTGGGATGGGTTTACCAGAGGAGATTTACTGATTTTTGAATCATCTGGTTATTCTCAGGGCCTTGCTGCAGCATATCGTGGTGGCTACTCGGAAATTACACAGTCGGATGAGGGGCCTGGACCATTGCTTTGGAGGGTCTCTGATTTCAAGCAATGGGCCCAACTTTGTCCATCAGAGTCCGAAATTGGGCATGCACTTATGCGCCTAGTAATCAGTTCCCGTGACTTACTGCATCCCTGTGAGGTACAAAAGCTTGATGATTTAGTATTATTTCGTCTTCGCTATGACCAAGGAGGCTGACCCGGCATTCTAATGGATTATTCACCCTTTTCTTTTGGGCCGCAAATACTTGTCCAAGGTCTTTGCAATGAGCATGCGCTTGACATAATTTGTTGGCAGGTGGAGCTTTTAATCTTAGCGTTCCAGTATTACGTTTCCTCCGAATGTCTCGATGGTCTCGATGTATTAGTGGGCTTCGCCGCAACACGTGTCGACTCCTACAATTCAGAAGCAGACTTTGCGTCTCTTACACGTCTGGTAGTAGGGCTACACAGTCTCCCGGCCTTGCGTTTCATACTCGATATCTTGGTAGAAAATGGTCAGCTAGAGCTGCTATTACAAAAGACAACATGGCTTGATTTCGTTGACGCGGATAGAGCAGCAAGATGTGCAGTGCAAGGATTCCACATGGGCATTCTTTCAGCTCTGAACCACTTCAGTACTTTCGATCAGGATGCCTTCGCAATGGTATGTAAACATTATCCTTCCAATTTCATAGTTCTATGATATAGATAAACTTGTCGACATCAGTGTGATACCTTCTTCAACAGATGGGTGATGAGATCCAGTGTTGTCCTATGCTGTTTACAGTTTTCTACTCGTGTTGATATCAGTATTTGAAAGTTCTAATAAGTAAGTTTTGAATGCAGGTATATGCTCAGTTCAATATGACGTACGAGAATGCGGCTTTGCTAAAAAAACGTGCTCAACGGGGAGTTGAGTGGTGGGTGAAACACCCACATCCTGAGTCGAGCGAAGAGCTGCTAGACACAATGCGCTTGTTCGTGGAGGCAGCTGATCTCTACTTGACTGAGGAAGCAGGTGCAGATTAACTGTTTGTACTCCAAGTTGTCTTTTTCTTTGTGTAGCAACCGAAAATCAAGACTCAACGCTTTCGCTTTGCTCCAATATCATGAACTTGGTACACGTAATGACATGAATTCTTGGTATAATATGATGAGTGTTATTAAGTATCGGAGAGATTGTGGTTAACCCTCACCTGTTTTCGACAGGCAACAGCACGAGCTGGTGTTGTGCCCAAGCGTCCATGATATCTCTCCAGCTTCGAATGCCAGAATTGATGTGGCTGAACCTGACGGAGACAAATGCCAGACGTTTACTCGTTGACCAACCGCGCTTCGCTGAGGCATTGATCGTCGCCGAAGCTTATGACCTCAATCAGTCCACAGAATGGGTGCCCGTCTTATGGAATCAAATGCTGCAGTCCAGCAGGATTGACCAATTTCTGAACGATTTTGTAGATATTCTTCCCTTACCAGCTACGATGCTCCTGGAGTTGGCTCGTTTTTATCGTGCAGAGATTTCAGCACGGGGGTACCAGCTGGACTTCACAAAATGGCTCACTCCTGGGGCAGTACCAATGGAGCTATCGAGACACTTGGGAAAATCAATGCGAGCTCTCCTGAAACAGGTTTCCAACTTGAGCGTTCGATTACAACTCGCCACGCTTGCGACAGGATTCGCCGACGTAGTGGACTCGTGTATGCAATTGCTTGACCGAGTGCCTGAAACAGCTGGCCCTCTTATTCTTCGCAAGGGCCACGGAGGCGCCTACATTCCTCTCATGTAATGCAACTGCCAACAAAGATGTGTTCCACTTCATTTGAGTCGTATCCAAGCGACCATCACCCCCCATGATAATCAGCTTTCATGCTTTCTGGGCTACAACTTCGAGTAGTCATCGAATCAGAAGGCCTGAACTTTTACAAGGCTAAATAGGTGTACATGCCGTAGGGTTGCAGCAAACGTGCAAAGTGGGTCTCATTTCTGTAGAAACAATGCCACTCTCCGCACTAGGTGTTGCGGATTAACAGGTACTATTTTTAACTCGCACATAAGGGTCACAGGACCCATGTAGAAGAGCAGGTTGGTATTAGTAAGCCCTTAGAACACCAGCGCAAGTTATGAGTCAATTCGTTCATGGAAATTTTGTCTTACAAATTAAAGATCAAGCACTGACGTTGACCCTGGTGACTTTTTATGTTCAAACCTAGTCTGTAACATGATCTTGTCTCTTCAACCTAGTAAATATCAAATCTTTTGGTGCTGGCTTCTTCATTTTATTTACATGCCTACAGTTTGTGAGCCAAGGGAGTTGCATTATCTCAATCGCATTGCAATTTATAGTTCCAGCAATCTTAACACTAGGTCCATTACTGAAGTTTCAAGTCTCGTTGTCTCCCAATGTTTGCAGTTCAATGTAAGTGATGCTGAGTTCTGTTACATATTGACATGAACTTTTCAGCACGATTCATTCCAAGCAAGCAGAAAAGGCTTCAAAAACAATGTAGGCGGGATTTTAGGTTATTTTTTTGAAAATCCATGCTACAATGTTAAAGTTGGTGAATGGTTTTGTCCATAACACTAGATCTTATTAATGTGTTTATTTACAGCAATACACAAACATTGATAAAAATAAAAAAATAAAAACCATGCAGTAGTGGATAAAACCATAATAATTTCAATTTCTTATGCAACTGTTCATCATAAAATAGAAACAAGAAACTGTATTTGAATTTTTTATTCTACATTATTATTTAAAATTCTTTATCTGAAAAAAAATTATTTTTACCTTTTTAATGATATTAATAATGAATTCGAGAGAGAAAAAAACAAAAAACAAAAAAGTAGAAAATTAAAGCATAGAAAAATCCAATTTATCAAAAGTTCAGCCACTAAAAGCACTACCAAGAAAGAAAATTAAAATCCCTTAAGTGAGGGTCTTATGAATATTATTATAAAGATTATTTGTTGGAATAATTAGTTTAAGCAAATGGAGTCTTAACACCAACGTGCAGTTTACCGAAGTGGAGTCTACTCACACTCATATCCTAGATTTTGCAATGCGGTATCTAGGTTACTTCAATTCAAATTGAGCCCAGCCCCGACACTGTCTAAATTCGACAAATCTACTAATGCCATTCAAATCTTCGCAGTCGGGAGGGAAAGTCATGGCGCCGCCTGCCATGCGAGAGCCTCCACCTCGCTGCGCCTCGTCTCCGGCCCTCCTCGCAATCGAGACCCAGTTTCTCCCTCGCCCCACAGCCCAATTCAATCGCACGCGCCAATCCCCAATTCCTTCAATTGCATCCTTTCTTCAATGCGGGGCGATTCCTGTACCGTTTCCACAATCCCAATCACCTCGAAATCTACACTACCGCAATTCTCCAGCTTGCACTGAAAGTCTGGCTCCCTCGGGGCCTTCATCAATCCTGCGATCGTGGATCCAATTCATTGCAATCATTATCGCTGTCTTCTTCATTTCAATTGTGGTTGTATTCGTCTTGTGGGTTTCTCAGTTGGGGTTTCCTTCGAGGGCTCGTCTGCGGAGTTTCTTACGCTGTAGGAGAGTTTGTTTCAGGGTGGGTGGGCTTGTTTTCAGTGGGGTAAACGGTTCGGATTGTTTGAGGGTGATTTGAATTGGGGGGGTGGCATTTCGTGGTTGATTGTCGGGCAGGCTCACAGATTTGTGGTCTGACTTCGAGGTAGAGTTGGGATCTTTGGCATCGGAGAAGCTTTGCCCTAATTCTATTCCCCTGTCTGGCAGGGGTTCGTGTTGAAAAAATTGTTCCCTGGGAGATCTCAGCTGTGTCACGATTTCTTTGTTGGTCTCATTATATTTTCTTTTTATGTCTCTCATCCGTTAAGGGTTGCTATTTGATTTCAGATTCTGGTAGTTGAGCACAGTGAATTGGCCTATTCGCTCAGTAAAATTGACCTAGAATGCTTGTTCCTCTAGCGTGTGTGAGGGCTGATTGAGTTCCACATCTGGATTTGGGCATTGTTTCGATGGCACAATTTATCACTGTGGACTGGAAGATTCTTCATTTTTTAGCTCCGAGGATATGATTCCTCGTATTAGTCTGGTGGATTTTGGGTTATGACAAGGTTGTTAGCTAACCTCACGTCTTAACTTTTAACGGGCTGGGGTTTACCTCAGTCTCAAGATTGAAGGACTGTTCAGTTACGTTGGGAGGCTTTCAAGAATCTAATAGTCGAAAGTGTCGTGACATTGCATTTTGCGGATACCTATGAATAGTGAAGCACGAGAAACTTATGCATATTTTTTCTACCCCTTCCGCTTCTCCTCCAGTTTAGGGAGACGTTTGAGTTCATTCTTTCACTCTTAGTAGCTACAAAAGCTTAGTGATCAAGGCTGGGGTTTGAGAATATTGATCTTGCAATAACCTCCTCATTTACAGTTGCGATACTAGTATGGCATGTGGGCTTCATCTTTTACTTGCATCTGATACATTAGCATTGGGAGCTGGGAGTAGTCAGCACTAGTGAATTACGCATTAATCCTAAATGACCTCCAAGATGGGGTTGAAGATGTAGGATTCCTTTTGAAGTGGAACCATCGCATTCAGTGTTATAATTTCCACCTCTCTCAAGGGGGTTTTGTGCTCCACCTGTGAATGAGCAAGTCCAGGCTGACGCAGCGGCACAGCAACCATGGTGGTTGCCAGTTCGAAGGCTTCAGCTCAGGCAGGTTGATTCTGCACAGAGAACAGGCTTGTCTGACCTTGCACATGAGGTTTTGGTTAAGGGTAAATTCTGTGACATTGGTCACTGGACTCTTGGATTAGTACTGAAAGACGAGGTTTTAACGATGAGTGATGTGCTGTATTTGTCTTTTCAAGTGACTGATGCTGTAGCTTTCTCTCCCACTGCAGAACGTTTTTGCGGACTTGCTGGATTCTCTCATATTAGATGTGGCATCTGAAGCTCATAGAGCTGCTCGCCTTGGGTTTGACTACCGGTTGAGAAATGAGGAGGAAGATGAAGCGCGCGCGTGTGCAAGTGCCCGGGCTACATTGGGCGATGTCGACTCTGCGGCCTCAGAGAACTGTGGCAAGTATACTGTGGATGTGTTCGAACTGACGCATCCCACCATTGCTCAGGAGATGTTCGACTGCATGAACTGCGGGCGTCCTATTGTTGCTGGCCGGTTCGCTCCTCATCTCGAAAAATGCATGGGAAAAGTGAGCATCTGGTTCCTTGTGATATTTTGTACTTCGTCCGAACGTGTTCAAAGAAATGTAAATTTAGATAAGTATTTTGGAGAATACCGTATCCATTGATTTACATACTAGCCATAGGGGGTCCCTTGTCGAGAAAACAACGAGAATCGTTTTTCTAGAAATCCTCTTATTGTGTAATTCTGTACATGGGTCCTCTAATGCTGCAGCGCATGTCTCTACTGCTGGCATTCTTGGTTGGCTCAGGGGTTAATATTGTTACCACTACCATGATCTGTTTCATAACAGGGTCGGAAGGCACGGATCAAGCCAAACTCTAGCCTGAGTGCTAGTCAGCCACGGCGAGGCCGGGCAGCTGCACCAACTTCCAGAAACACGAACGACAATTCTGGTGGTCACTACCGTTCCTCAAGTAGGCCACTCGTGCGAGGCGCTGCTCAGGAATCGCAGCGTAGCACCCCGGAAGCTAACGGGACTTCGACTGCGCAGGGGTCTCATGAAGTTGATAAAGTATTTCCTTTTCCGTTTTTTTGCTAGGTTCTGTTGTGTTTCAAAGTAGAAACATAGCTACAGATAAATTGCCGTCTCCAGTAACTTCTTGTAAATCAGGAGCTATGGATCCCAATCAATTCTTCCAATGTATTATCTCTGTCGAGGATTCGGCTGCATATATACGCTCCAGTCACGTTGTTCTGAAGCCCCGATTCTTAATTATCTTTAGCTGTAGGGTTCAGCGTTTACGAAAAGTTTTTGAGTTTTTATTGGCTTTGCACGTCTGGATGTCGTAATCTCTGATTGATTTGGATTTGCAGGACATGGTTCCAGGGCTTCCTCATCCTGGGAAAGCACGAACTAAGAAGAGCTCCCTCAAAGTACAACGTGTGATTCCAGGTGGCTCGGGGGTAGCGAGATCGTTTGATAACGTTGTAGGTAGAGGAGGCTCTGCACCTGACACTACTTTGGGATCCCAAGCCGGTTTTGTATCTGGAATGGCAGTACCTGTGGCTGTATCTGGGGAGCTTGAGGCTCCAGTTGCAAACCACAAGTCGACGGGATCTGGTCGCACTGGCACCATCAAGGGACGTAAAGGCAACGAGAAGAAGAGGAACATTGGGCAAGTTATGGCAGGGTCTGCCAGCATGGCAAATGGGGTGAATGGAAACGGAGAGTTGGATGCGAGGTCAAGAACTGTGGAGGTTAGGGTTGAAAATTCGGATACCTCTTTGATGTCTCCTTTCTCCAGCCATTCCCTGGGGTAATGTTTGTAGATCATCTTACGGAACATGAGGCGTTTCTGTACACAAGTTGTCTCTGGTTCAGCTGCACGAAGCCGGTTAATTTTGCTGGTTTGCACAGAAAGCTAGCAATCTTGCGTAACAAGAACTTCTCCTTAGAAGAAGCTACGCAAGATTACAATCAAAGTTGAGGTTGCTCTCTTCTGGAAAGAGTACCACTCAGGATCACAATTCTGGCATCGGCAGGTCTTGACCTTAGCGGTAGAGTGGGATAAGTGTTCAGTGGTATGGGGTTAGTAACGACTATTAACACATGGAGAGTGTACAAGCTATGTACCTGGAAGAATGGTTACACCAAGTTGCAGATGTAGAGAATTACAATTTCCGAGGGGTCATCCACATGCCAAAGGCTTGGGACCCTCTGGGGTGCCTGCCACCTTATTGATGAAGCAATTTTGTGTGCTATGGTATACCCGGTCATTACTTCACTGTAATTTCCTTTGATAATCCAATCATTTTTTACTCATGTTTTGATCAAGTGCTTCTCTGCTGTTGCTCACGATTCATTTTCAGTTTATCCAACTATATCAGCTTGCAGTTTAGCTTCTTCATTCGCTATTGCCATCACTGTGGATTGCCACAAGTGTAGGTCTTGAAAGACCTATAGTTTACAAAAAAGGGCCGTGTGGACTATTAATTGAATTTGGATCAACCTTTGTATATATAAAACCCGGGTGGTCTTTGATCTTGTCACAAGTGATCGTAGACTGTTTGAAAGCTTTCCTAAACTTTACATTCTCAAGGAAAGGAAACTGTTGAATCTCATTAATGATTAGTTATTGGTCAGCCCAGAGAGGCAATATCTTGTTTAGCCATTTATATTACCCTGGTCTATTGTATTGTGAGGCAATAACAATCTGGTGAAAGTTTATTTGAACTATTCATCTCCATCACTCCATATTTTCATAACCTATTTCAGCATCTATCACTATCTGCACATCTCCTTTGTCAACAATTTTGCAGACAATGTTGCAGGTGTACAACTGTAAGCATTGGGGAATTTTTAGATCCTTCAATGGTGCCTACGATGTTTCTATGAGGCGTTAATAATGTGTCGGACTTTTGAGAGAGTAAAATGCCTTCGATCTTGCTATCCATGTGAAAAGGTTTTTGTAGCTTACAATGTTTTGTGTGATCATCAATAATGTTTGTTGTTTGATGTGGTTTTCCATTACTGATTATATTATTAGGTCTCTAATGAATTGCTGACACTATCTTTAGATCAATGTTGGTCAAGCATGGGATATTAGGAAGTTAAGTTTCCACAAAAGGTGTATCATCAAAACGATTGACAGTTCAAAAAAATAGGTATTTAATTAATGAAGAAATTGCCACACATCAGTTTAGGAAAATTTTAAAATTAAATATTGGCCATTGGTGCTACACAGAATTCACTCATACTCCATAAATACTAAAACATGCAATAAAAACAGGTTTTTTTATATTATCATATTAAGGATAAGAATGAAAGTACTAGATATCAAACATGATTGTATATGTATTTAAAAAACTACTTTGAAGTAAGTAAAATGTTTATCTAATTTTTGTGAAATTTTAACTCAGAAAGCATTAACTTAAATAGATTTATAAATATTTATAAATAATAATGCTTAAACATATAAGACTTTTAGGCATAAACTAAGTCCTTCCATTAATAATTATCATATGCAATCTTACATTGACTATGAATGGATTATAAGCACATAAAGCCAATTATTCCAAAACACCAAAGATTTCAGAAATTTAAGACCTTTTTCTGATTAATGATATATTTTTTGATCAGTGATAGAAGCTCATCTTTGTTAATCTAAAACAAATCCAATTCATATAATAAACATTTATAATTTCCAATCTACAATCAACAATGTAAATTTATTGAAAATTACACCAATTCTTTACATAAAAAACTCTACAATAAATAAATTTGGTTACTCAATATTATGAGTTTTAATATTACCTCTATCTATGTATATATATATTTATATATATATATATATATATATACATACATACATACATACATAATCATTGTGTATTTAAAAAAGAAGACTTCTAATATGTAAAATTTATAAATATTGGTTATATTAATATTTTTTGATTAAATATGTCATAAAATTTTAAGATTGTAGGAGCTCTTATTTATCAAATCCGACCACTTCACAAAATAAATCCATCTATTTCAAAAAAAAATGTTGAAATGTACTTGTAAGGTAAAACATTTTAATTGTAAGGAGCTCATTACTCAAGTTAGATCTCAAAACAGGTTTGTATATTTTAATTGTTTCCATATCTGTTTACTCTGTTTATCATTGTTGCTAATATTGCTTGTAGTTTGACTTTTATGATCATCAGATATTCGACTTCTTTACTCCCTAAAAACCCATAAAAATTTGTCTCATAAATGCACACACCAACTTTTGATATAAATTAATGATTTGTACCAAATTGCACAATTGAAGTTGCCACCATAATAAGTCCTAAATTCCAAAGCATACTTTTATCTTACTTCTCCACCTAACTACATCATAATAGGAAGTATTTTTATCTTAAAATATATTCAAAACAACTAATGACAGTTTGGTGATTTGCAATCCCATAAAAAGTTATATTTATGCTCGAAATTTTTATTTTTTAAAAGTTATTTTAGCATTGATTACAAAAAAAAAAAAAAAAATCATACAAAAGCAAGTGTGGTGCAAATTTGTAATAAAATAATTTTAGAATTTTCAAGATATCTCATATCTTCATTTATTACTACAATGAAAATATAATAGATTGATCTTTCCTATTTGATGTTCATCACCATAACACAAACAATAAAGTTGTGGAGTGTCGATGTGGATAGTGGCTTTCAAGGCTCAATTTTGGAAACTTGTAGCTTTTTGTTTTGAAAAGCCTTCACTTCATGACTTGGAGTCATTTTATTTAATTCTTTTAAGAGTATAAATTAAGCTTCAAATTTGTTGCAATAATTGTTAGAAATGAACAGAATACCTCTTCCCATGTATATCATCCAACTTTAGAGATAATAATGAATAGAATTAGTTTGCAAGGTTGAATCACACCATAAAACATATTAAGAGCCACTACTATGTAGTACATTCTACAATACTTGTATATAAACCTTTTCTTGTGACACAAAAATCATCTTTTGAAAATAAAGCTCATTTATTTTCATGGTATCAGAGCAACCCTAATAAGAAGCTAGGTTCTGAGAGCTTTATATAGAGTACATTCAAAGATCAAAGTAAGCACTATAGATAGTACTAAAAATTCTTTCACTTATACTAAGACTAATAATAGAATATTAAAAAGAAGCAAGTTTAGCATCAATGAAAAAAATGAAAAAACAACGTGATTTGTTAATAAACAAGTCCAATAAACTTAAGTGACTCAATAACTATCATGTCTAGAAATTAAAAATAAAAGCTATTTATTGAAGTGAAAACATGTGGGAAGTTGTTGACAATGTGATCTCACCCACAACCTTTCTAATCATGCTATCAAATGAAAGGCACATAACCAAGCAACAATTATAAGATCTAAAGTTGATAGCTTATAAGACAATTATCATATCAATGAAAGATTCATTAATTGATACCATCACCAAATATAAGGATCATACAATGGCATGAGAGAGACTATGTACACTTTATCAAAATGGAGATCCGTCCATGGTATTATTTGTCACAAATTAGCTGAATCAAATCAAACTATCAAAACAAAGAATATTGAAAGACTACAATAAGGCATGAGAGTTAAAAAATCAACTAGCCGCATTAAAAGAGCCACTATCTGACTGCTTACTAGTATAAGTGATACTGAATGAATTATCCACATCTTATTAATACATTATACCAGTGTTGACATATAATGCAATATTTTCAACCTTTGACATGAAGAGTATGATGCTACTAATAGAGTACCACCAATTGCGGCACCAAAAAATGAATCTAAGTAATAAAGAAGTAATATCAATGCATTTTTGACAAAGAGTCTAAATAATTACATGAAGAAGAAGGCACTTGCATAATTCATGCTGAGGTTGCGGATCTCCCAGCTATTCCTATAGAAGAAAATTTTCACTAGAAATAACACAAGAATACAAAAGACAAGAAGACTTTGGCTACTACATTTGTGGCAAATAGAGCAACTATGCATGGAACTACCAAAATTACAAAGGACCATGAGAGCTATAATACAACTTTGTAAACTTAGTGGAAGGAAATGACAATTGAAATAAAGAATTAAAAACTAAAATAAATGAAGTAATATTAGAAGTAGTCTTTATAAAACTCTAAAATAATTTTAAAAAATGTAATAGTTGGTATATGGATTCAAGGACAATAAACATATCATTGAATCCAAACAATGTTTAAACTTCATTGAAAATTTGGAAAATAGAAGCAAATCAATATCTATTGTAAGATAAAAGAAATACAAGATTGAAGGAATAAAAGATGGTTATTTGTATATAAGAGAAGAACAAATAAAGTTGGATGATGTTCTCTACATCCCGTCTCTAAAGCAAAATCTAATGTTAATAGTCCTACTAACAAATAGAAGTAACATGATTATTTTTATGAAGGATAAATATTTTTTTTTCAATAATCTAGGTGACAAATTAATAATATGATCTAACAATAAAGATAGTATAAATGGCCTCTACAAAATAGGAGACAACATCAACTATAATATAAATACTATAACACATAATGACAAAATGAGATTATGACATTGTAGATATGAACACTTAAACTACTAAGGTCTACATCACCTCTACTTAAAAAATAGAGTTGTTGACTTACTAAAAAATAGATCTCATTAAAGATATTTTTCATAATTGTTTAGATTGTTGCCAAAAAAGAGAAAGCTTTCCGATAAAAAGTACATTAAGAACTTAACATATTACAAACATTTAATAAGAATATTATTAAAATATTATTAGAATATTTTATTAGATTTTAAAAGATTTTAGAAGATTCTTAAAATATTCTAATAGAATATTCTTTAAAAATTTCTAAAAGATTTCTAAAAGATTCTAAAAGATTCTAAAAGATTCTAAAAGATTCTAAAAGATATTTGAAAGGTTTTCAAAATATTCTAGCAAATTCTAAAAAGTTCTAAGAGAATTAAGGAAGTTGTCCAAGAAGGATTCTAAAGTTGCATTGTTTCCAATTAATATAAAAACTTCTCAAGATGCTTCTTAATATCTAATATATATTAGAGTCAAGACTAAGATGAACCTCATTCTTGACAACATATCTCTTGGAGCTCTAGCTCATCTCTCTTGATGTTGATTTTATATTCATTTTATTTAATGAACTTCAAGCTAGTTTTCTTGTTAAAACTCTTTTCTTCAAGTTCTTATTTGGTCTTTTGTATAGTATATGTATGATAATTTATTGATACTATCTTCTTATTAATACTAAAGCTTGATCTTTTTTGATAGAGAGTAAATTATCTTTCTTCTTAAAAGCATCTAAATGCTTTAAAGATTGTGGATTATCTTTTTATTATTAAATTAAAAGTAGAAAATATTATCTTGTATAGGATATTACCTTAAGTAAGTTGTTAGTGGTCAAAGGTTTGACTCTTGGTATATGGTAAGGGCATCCAATGGATATAGGACGAAATCATGGACAAAGAGTCAAAGTCAAAAGAATAAAGTATTAACAAGGGAATATCCAAAGACTAAGTATGAGTCATTAGTATGTATCATAGGATACCCTCGAAGTTTGTGAGATACCAAAGGATCCTAAGAGCATATGTGTAAGACATAAGAGTAATTAGTATTGGACATAGGATATTCTTGGGACTCGTGAGATGCCAAAAGGATCCTAGGGCCATGTCTGTAAAAGTCAAAGAGTGGACGTTGTCTTTTAGGACAGCAACTACTACCTATAAGTAATGAGTGTTGGAAGTGAGAGATATCTTATTCCATACTCTCTTTGTGTGCAACCTTGCTAATGCTAAGTATTATATCTTCTAAGTACTTGTTTACTTAATAGGTTATGGGCCCACTCACCTTTACTTGTGAATTTTGAAGTATTTTAAAATCTTTCTTGTTGTAAGGAGTAGATCTTATGGTTATTGCTGAAGTTTGAGTTTGTTATCTTCTAATCTTTCTTATGCATCTAGTTGTTGATGTAATTTTACTCTTATTTATTGTTAAATGCACTTATAGTCTTTGTTGTTGTTAGACTCCATATAATGATGTTTTAGGACTCTAGTGTTATATTTCTTTGGTGAGATTTATCATTGGTATTCTAACTTTGTGCTTTCATGTACTTAACTTCTTAAGAGATTGTTCTATTTTCACAAGAAGTTTTTTTTGTGAGATTAGAAGTATTTTGTAAGAAAAGATGAGTGATTGAAGAGTGGAAAAGCTTATACAAGAGGTTTAGATAGAGTGTAAGACTTATGAGAAGTCTTATATGTGAAGTTGAGAGTGATACAAGAGTGAAATCAATTGTTTACTTACAAAGAGGGCATTCTGGGTTTCTAAAGCAGCAACACCTTCTTGTTGATTTTGAGAGTTCTATATCTTCTTTTTCTAATTTTCTTTCACACATCCTTTCCTTAGACATGGCTTCAAGTGAGGGTGAAAGCTTGAGAGTGATTGAGAAGTTTAGAGGTAAAAACTTTTACCATTGAAAGATAAAAATAGAGCTTTTGTTGGCTTTATTGGATTTTTGGAACATTGTTGATGAAAGTGAAGACCATCCAAGTGACAATGCTGATATCAAAGTGAAGGAGTACAAATGTTGTGAAATGAAGGCTTTTGGGATGATTGCAATAAACCTTGATGATGCCAACTTTTCATATGTTATAGCTTGTAATGGACTAGCGGAAGTATAGAAGACTCTTTGCAACATCTATGAGAATAGAAACCTTGCCAACATCCTTTGGACAAGGAAGAAATTCTTGATAGTAAAGATGGAAGAAGGAGATGACCTCATGGCTCATGTTAACAAGATAAAAGTACTTACTAACCAACTAGCAGTTGTTGACAAATTAGTTGATGATAAGGACATTGTATTGACATTACTCATGAGCCTTCCCGAATCCTACAACTACCTCATTGTGGCATTGGAGTCCAACAATATGAAGGAGCTTACCATGAACTATGTCACATCAAGACTTGCCCATGAAGTGACCAAGAGAAAAGAAAAGGAGCTTGCAAGTGATGATTCGGCTCTATTTTCAAGATAAGGCAAAGGTAGCTATTTTTACCAACATGATAATTCAAAAAATAATATGAGAAATTACTATATTTGTGGGAAATCAAGTCATTTTACTAGAAATTGCTACAAGGCCAAGAAAAGAGATAGGGAGAATGCAAACAATGCTAGTGATAGTTTTGGTGGAGATGAGTATGCTTTCATGGCAAAGGAAGGAGCCTCCATGGCTGCTATGTCAAAGTGGATTATAGATTCAGGTGCTACTAAGCATATGATACCATACAAGTGTTCATTTGACACTTATGAAGAAATTCCAGCAACAAAAGTGTGATTGGGAGACAATGGCATGGTACAAGCCATTGGAATTGGCTCCATTGTAGTAGAGATTGTTGTGAAGGACCAAATGAAGAAGATCAGATTGAAAGAAGTCCTACATGTGCCAAAAATAAAGAAGAATCTCTTTTTGGTGAGCAAACTTGTATCACATAGTTGTAAGGTTCAATTTGACATGAATGGATGTTTTGTCAAGACATTGGATGGCCAACATGTTGCCAAAGGCCTTAGAGATGGAAATCTCTACTTCATCAATTGTAAAAAGGTGAATGTAGTTGAAGTGGCGGCATTTGTTGATTTTTCACAAGATCAAGACAAGTTTAGATTTTGGCATCAACGACTTAGTCATTTGAATGCCAAATGCATGAAGGAGCTCTAATCCATGGTAAGTGGCTTGGATCTTAGTCAATTCAGCCAGAATGCCATGACACTTGTTTGTGAAGGATGTATACAAAGCAAACAACAAAGGGCTTCATTTCCAAGAGGAGTTGCAACACGTGTAACAAAATTGTTGGAAATTGTGCACTCTGATATTTGTGGACCAATGAAGACATCATCAATTGGAAGAGCAAAGTACTTTGTCACATTTATAGATGACTTTTCAAGAAAGGTGTGGATTTACATCTTTAAAGCTAAGAGTGAATGTTTTTCAAAGTTTAAGGAATTTAACGCTGTCGTATTACGTGCTTTCCTGCTTGAGAACGCGCCGGGCGTCTGGCTGTAGAAGGTAGTATGGAGATTCGCCGATAGTCAAGCAGTCTATCAGTTTTTGACTGCTGAAATATAAATGACTGCAACAATGTACCGTAAATCTATACGGATGTTCATCGACTGCTTGTCGAAGTCTTTTTTTTTGCCCCAGCCGATAGGTCTCTAGGCATTACAGAGAACCCCGAACAACCCAAACTGTTAATCTTCAATATCCCTTTGTACTTACGATCTTGTATCCACTGACTGTCCTGTTAGATTAACCCAATAAATTTCATTCACTCCGCATACTCAATCTTATAGACACCCCTTTAATCCTTCAATCACAGACGTAACTCGATTTTACAAAACAGTCAAGAGTATTCAAACCTACTTCATTTAAAAATCCCGATTCACCATTACAACACTGACTTCAGCAGCAATTGCCTCAGTCTTCCCAAAACTCTATGAAGAAGAAAAATCCAAATTCTATGTCTTTCCTTCCCCGACCCGAAGCATGAAGCTCCTCTCTCTAATTCCCTTGATCTTCAAAAACCTCCAATGAAAACCGAACTGGTAACCTTGCAAAAGCTTGAAAACTAGCTCCCCCCCCCGATTCCCCGAAAGAAAAAAAAAAAAAAAAAAAACCTCCCCTCCTTAAAACTATATTCTCCCCTAACCTTATCCTCTGAACTTCTTCAATCTTCCATCTTAGATCCGGAATTGGCTCCCGCCGTCAGAGCTTAGATCCGAAATTGGCTCACGTCATCAAGGCCTTCTCCTCCGTTTTTACCTTTAAGAGATCCATTTACCGTAAACAACGTTCCCTGAAACGGCACAGAGAACAGAACAGCCCGAAACAGAATCGAAACCCCGTAATCGGGACCACATTGAGTCGCCCGACCAATTCAGATCCCATATTGGGTAAGATGCCCATAGTAACCTGGATGTTCCCGTAATTGGGTCAAATTGGTCCTCACGTCAGATTGGCTAAGACCCATAGTAAGACCTGGATTTCCCGTAATTAGACTGCATTGGGTTGACCGGCCAATTCAGGTCTCATATTGGATAAGAGGACCCGGATTGGATTATCAAAATTGGATCCAATTGGCTCCTCGAACCCGTCATGTGAATTGGTCCTTCTCTTCCTGCTGACTCCCGTTATTGGAATCGAATGGAGCATTTCAGTATGCCCCGGCTGACTGTAACGGAGTGACTGAACCTGACCACTCAGTATTTGTACTGGAGTTGGTCGATGCTCCCAATATTCGAGGTAACTGAATATTAATAAAATTCCCCTTTCTTTTTATTTTCATTGTATACTCGTGTTACAACATGACAATGCTCTTGTAGAGAAACAATGTGAGTGCAAGATCAAAGTGTTGAGAACGGACAATGGAGGTAAATACATGTCAAAGCATTTTGATGACTTCATGAAGATTCAAGGTATTGCAAGATAAACCTCTACTCCTTACACTCCACAACAAAATGGAGTTGCTGAAAGAGCAAATCATACCATTGTAGAGATGGCAAAGAGTATGCTTCATACACAAAACCTTCGACATGAATATTGGACGGAAGCTGAGGTAAATGTGGTGTACATAAGGAATAGTGCCCTACAAGTGCACTTACATCAATGACTCCACAAGAAGCTTGGAGTGAAAAGAAACCTTGTATTTCACACATGAGGATTTTTGGATGCATTGCTTATACAAAGGTACCAGATTGTATGAGGTCCAAACTTGATGCAAAAAGGTACAAAATGTGTATTTGTTGGATATTGTGAAGGTACCAAAGCATATAGGCTAATGTGTTTAGAAACCAAGAAGATCATCAAAAGTCGTGATGTAGAGTTTTTGGAGCATAAGAGTGCTTTTGAGCACTTGGAAGAGTGTCGAAGTGAGAGTGAAGGTATGTTTGTAGACACATCTTCAAGTTCAGCAAAGAAAGAAAAAGAAGAAGATGATGATGACAATAAAGATGGAGGAAATAGAAGTTAAGATCAAGTGCCAAAGAAGGTAAATCATAGTGTGCCTTCAATTATTAGAACTAACAATGAAGACAATGAAGATATTGAAGGTGACGATGATGATGAAGAATATCAACCTTTGAGTGACAAAAGACAAGTATTGAGGAAGAAGAAGGATGGAATTTAAGAAGAAAGGTCTTCTTCAAATGAAAGGAGATATCTTTTGAGAGAAGAAAAACCACGTAATGAATAGTAGAAGGACCACATCTTTCCTCAAATAAGTGAAGAACATGCCAATGTTGCACTTCTTGCTGATCTATTGAGTTTATATGATGCAATGAAGTCCACGGATGCGTTGAAGTGGAAGAATGCTATGGAAGAAGAGTACAAATCACTCATGGATAATAGAACATGGAAATTGACTCAACTTCCACCAAATCGATCTGCAATTGGTTCTAAGTGAGTGTTTAGAACCAAAAGGGATGCAATGGGCAATATTATGAGATACAAGTCTAGATTGGTTGCTAAAGGCTACTCACAAGTTACTGGTGTGGATTTCAATGAGACATTTGCTTCCGTGGCCAAATTCACCACTATTAGAACCATTGTGGTAATTAGAGCAATATTGGACTTGGAGATGCATCAAATGGATGTGAAGACGGCTTTCTTGAATGGAAGTTTAGAAGAAGACATCTATATGGAGCAAACTCAAGGATTTGTTGAAGAAGATAAACAATACCTTGTTTGTAAGTTGAAAAAATCCTTGTATGGGCTAAAGCAATCACCAAGGGCATGGTACCAACGCATTGATACATTCTTTGTGAGTGTAAGATTTGTAAGGAGTGAGGCTGATCATTCCTTATATGTGATGTAATCAAATAGGTTCATATTGATTGTCATCCTCTATGTTGATGATTTGATCATCTTCACCAATATATTGAAGATGATGGATTGATTGAAGGCAAAGTTAGAAAAGGAGTATGAAATGAGTGATTTGGAACAACTTCACTATTGTTTAAGAGTGGAGTTTGTAAGAGATCATGCTAAGAAGACCATTACAATGAGCCAAAGCAAGTACATTGAAGAAGTGTTGAAATGATTCAATATGGAGGAGTGTAAGCCTAATGGAATATGATTGGAGGTAAACTTGAAGTTGATGAAGCTCACGGATGAAGAGTTTGCTGAAGTTGAATGTCAAATACAAGGTGTTCCATACAAGGCAGCAGTGGGCTCACTTATGTATGCAATGGTTGGCACAAGGGTGGATCTTGCATATGCGGTGAGTGTTGTAAGTCAACACATGTCAAGGGCTGGATCAATCTATTGGACAACCATCAAAATAATCATGAGGTACTTAAAAGGCACTTTGAACTTCAAATTATGCCTTAGAGGTGATAACATTAGTTTGCATGGTTATTGTGATGTGGATTGGAGTGGAGATGCAAATGATAGAAGGTCAACAATGGGGTATGTATTCTTTGTTGGAGTGGAAGCAATTTCATGGAATTGCAAGAGACAACCAACAATTACAAGGTCAACAATGGAGGCAGAATATATGGCAGCAAGCCATGGTGCAATAGAGACAATATGGTTAAGACAACTTTGGGAGGACATTGGAGATGTGCAAATGGAAGCAACTCCAATAGAGTGTGACAATCAAGGATGTCTTGCATTTGTAAAGAATCCAAAGCATCATTCAAGGACCAAGCACATTGACATTCAACATTACTTTATAAGAGAGAAGATTGAAATGGGAGTGATTGATATGAGGTATTGTGCAATGGAGGACATGCTTACTGATTTGTTGACAAAGGCATTAGTAAAGGATAGACACCACATGTTGACAAAGGTATTAGGCTTAAAAGGTATTTTACCAATAACAAAGTGAGAGTGTTAAAGTAAAAGTAGAAAATATTACCTTGTATAGGATATTATCTTAGGTAAGTTATTAGTGGTCAAAGGTTTGACTCTTGATATATGGTAAGGGCATCCAATGGATATAGGACGAAATCATGGACCAAGAGTCAAAGTCAAAAGAATAAAGTATTAACAAGAGAATATCCAAAGACTAAGTATGAATCATTAGTATGGATCATAGAATATCCTCGAAGTTTGAGAGATACCAAAGGATCCTAAGAACATATGTGTAAGACGTAAGAGTAATTAATATTGGACATAGGATATTCTTGGGACTCATGAGATGCCAAAAGGATCCTAGGGCCATGTGTGTAAAAGTCAAAGAGTAGATGATGTCTTTTAGGGCAGCAACTACCACTTATAAGTAATGGGTGTTGGAAGTGAGAGATATCTTACTCCATACTCTCTTTGTCTACAACCTTGCTAATATTAAGTGTTGTGTCTTCTAAATACTTGTTTACTTAATACTTATAAATTAATATTATTTAGATTTTCTTTTCTTTTTTTTTAAGATGACTAGAAGTAAAGATAATAGTATGGTTGAATCTAATGACTTTAAATTAGATGTTATTGTGAACATGCTAAATGCTTTATCTCATAGAATTGTTGAAATTGAAGAATTTTTTGTAAAATTTTATGATAATGCAAGACTTTGAGCATTTCAACCCCTGATGCAACCACTTCTTTAAGCTTCTATATCCAACAAGATAGAGGCACTTATACCTCAAGAAGAAAATATATCTGTTCAATACCATAAGAAGCTTTGGATTAATCTTTCAAAAAAGTTTGATGATACTTTGTGATTGGTCGTTTTACTTATTCCAGAAGAAACCTCCCAGAATAAACCCGTATAGGAGGATTCAAACATGGGGAATGACTAGTTGCTTAAGCATTCATGTTAGGGTCACACGATCAATTACCTCCTCAATATATCGTCTCTATTTCCAATATCTGAATACACAAGGAAACTATAATCTCGACTTTCACCTTATCAGTCTCTTCTTTACAACAATTCAGTCATATCAATAACTGTTATTTCCACCAATATATTCACCCTCATAATCTCTAACTGTAATACTGCGCCTTCACAACTTTCAACATATAATTATCCTTGTTCCAATCACTGGAATTCTTCACACAGAACTGCCATTCACATTATAATGTTTCACACAAACACAGACTCATTCTCTTTGCTGAACTACAATCAAATTTCAGCATTCAATCTTTCTTCTTCTCAAATCATACCAATCACATTTCCATTCCATAATTCAGTTCACAATAATCAGAAACTCTCAATCTTCTTATTCAAAGAAAATAACAAACAAAAGAAAAGAGGTAGCACCAAGCTTATCCTAGCTCATACTATCACAGTGATGGCCCTCGGCTCATGACTATCATAGTCTGGCACCTTAATTAACTTCTACAACTCCTATATACTTTTCTCTGATTCTCTAGATTCTAAGTGTAATTTTGTAATTAACCGCTTTTAATAACTAAATCATTCATCCGTCCTCCTGAATTTTCTATTATATAGACTATTAATATATTTTACCAATATCTTTCAAAAATGAATTAATATCTATTCTACATAGCCCTATTCTTATCTGTGCAGCGTCTTTGCAAACACTCAATTGATACCTATCTAAAAACTATCTAACAAAACTCTACAAAAATTGACATCCCTCTAGCAAATCTAATTAATCAATTGCCACAGTATCTGTTATTGGTTCCACTGATTCTAGTTCCAACTACAAATCTTCGTCTTCTTCCAATCCTTCCATCGGTTCTTGCCTCAACTAAGCTGAAAGGTCTTTATTATACTCACCCAATACACGGACTTGAACATCCAGTTTCAAGATCTGGACATCCCGAAGTTTCAATTGTTGTTGTTGTTGACTCATCCATTCTGGAATATCTTCAATCCATACTTGTGATCGGCTCCTCATTGTTAACTTTTATTTGGAACTACTACTCTTGAAAACACAAGAAATACAAGAAAATAGCACTCTAGCCAACCCAAAACAACACCACAGAATGACTTTAACTGGTACCTCATTCCTATTCTTTTACTACTTGGTGATAATGACAACATGTTACCCATACTATCTGTGAAAGATAATGAAAAATAATCTTTCTTGGTGGCCGCATTTAACTTTCAAAAATCTTGACATATCCTGATTTTTCCATTCTTCTTCCGTACCATCACGATTGGCGACATCCATGCACTATGTGGAACATGATAAATAAAATCCACGTCGAGAAGTTTATCCAATTCCTCTTTCACTAAAAGGAAATATTTTGGGTTAAGTCGGTGTTGTCTTTGACGAACTAGCGTAACACCCTCCTCCAGAATAATCTGGTGCTCACACACGTCAATTGGAATCCCTTTCAAATCTGCATATGACCACGCAAAGGCAGATTTGTGATGGACAAAAAATTGTTTTCAAGCATCCAATTCTATATCGATAATACCGACATATATTTTAATTAGCTGTGGTGTTTCATTGGTACCCATATTAATAGATTGACACACAGGGTCTTCAACAACCTCTGATTTAATTGTCTTCTCCTGATCTAAATATCTTGTATTATTTGACATATGGAAACCACCCAAATCTGATTCTAATGTGCTGACTCTATTGATTGCAGGATTGTTCATCCATTCGGCAATAACATGATCCGAGTTAGTCGCATCCTCTTGATGCAATAAATATTTGCCGGGACTTCCACATTGGTAGACTCCTGCCTTTGCTGTTGAAGTGTTTTGTCCTACCCCAAATTGCAGTGAACCTATAGCATCATCATCTGCCTCAATCGATTGATTCTTATTGTCCGATGTAAATTCTGATTCTGGCAATTGAGATTCTCCATGATATTGTACCAGGTACATCTGTAGAATAATTTGGTCATCGCCTTTTCTAATTGTCAATGTGCCTTGACCCCAATCGTTCTTAGCTCTGGCTTAATAAAGCCAAGGTCTGCCTAATAAAATGGGATATGATAATGTAGAACTCTGTAATCGGAATACAATATAATTGATTTTGTATGTCAATCTCACAATTTCAGTGGTAATGTTTTGTAAGATTTCCATTGACTTTACTTGACTATGATCTGTCATTTGCAAGACCAATGTCGTAGATAGTAATTACTTTAGATCCAAGTCCTCCATTGTATCCGCGTTCATTAAATTCACACTGGAGCCACCATCGACTTATATCCCTGGAATTAAAACACCATTGATTGATACATCAATTGTTGGTGCTCTCGAATCTAGATTTAAGCTAACTTCATGAATTTCTTTAGTGTAGGATCTTCGTCGTATTAGCGGTGAATTCAATGTAGATCGACATTCCGGTGCTACAATCAAAAGTTGCTTCATTGTAATTGAAGGCTGAATAACATCCAAATCCTTCAGAATGTCATAGGATTGCATATTGAGAGTAATTTTCAATGCTCTTTTGCATTTCATTGGTTTCGATTTTACTCCGTGAGATAAGATATTCTTCCGCCCTGGACTCAGAATTGGAACAGTAGCCGGGGCTTCTTTAGAATTTCTGCCCTCAAGAAGATCTTTCAATGGGTAGGACATTTCTTGGAATTACGTAGAGATTGGAACTGCTTATAACGGAACCGAAGTCTCTGTAATTGGGACCTCATTGGGTTCTGCTAGCAATTCAGGTCTCATACTAGGTACAAAGCCTGTAACAAGACCTAGATTGGATGGTCTCGATAAATTGGCACGTAGAACCAAATTGAATTCCTCAGTTTGTTGAGGTCTTAATATTGGAATACATCCCAATACTGATATTGGTTTGTTTAGCGCTGTGGACGACACTACTTGCTCTCCTGCGATTAGTTCATACAGGTCTTGAATTAGATTCTTGTCTTTTTGTTGGCCTCTGGTAAGCACTATGTTCACCACCTCGACACGATGTACTGGTGAGTCTCGTTGAACAAGGCCTTTATCTTCCATCGATTGGCTTGTTTGCATTTGCTGGTCTCAGTTATTATGATTAAAGGGCGCATTACACTATTGATAAGTGTGACCACACTACTTACAATTTCCACATATTAGAGCATAGTCATCACTGGCCCTTGGATTAGGACATTCACTCGCATAATGTCCGATTTGTCTGCAACAATAGCAACGAAGTGGTCTCCTGCCAACTCCTTCAGGGATATTGGGTGTCTCTACTGGTATATAACGGCTAGGTCTGTTCCATGTCAGATGAATAAAGGATCCTGGTTGACTCATTGTTACTATAGAGTTTGGCATTGGCTTCGTCATGGGTCGATATTGATGGTATCCTGGTTGATTCATCGCCAATCTGTGAGTATTGGATACACCTTCTTGGTGAAATTCAGAGTTTAGAAAATTAGAATAATTCTTGTTTTGTTTATTCGCTCAATTTCTATTCCAACCAAATCTATTATTCATCTGTACTTGATTGACATCCCACGAAGTTGGTTGAGTCATTATCTGGTTACTGAGTTGTTGTTGCTTCTGTAAATTCTAATAGCTGGTGGTAATATGCTTGCCCCCACAAAAGGTACATTGTACAGTCATTTGCAATGGTGAAGGACATTCTATTACTAAATGACCTTGCTCCTTACAATTGTTGCACCAAACATTGGTCCTAGTATTGGTAGGCTTTTGCTTCTTCTCCTTATCTTTGGCCATATTGATGGCCATTTCTTCCATTTTCTTCGTCAAATTCAATAACAAGGTTTCATTGGAATCTTTTAGGGCTGGCATTATTGGTATCTCTGCCGTAGTTAACGCTTATTGTTGATACGGAAAATATGGAGTATATGCTGTTATCACATTTGGTGGTATAGCTTGCAATGGAGTGACATTAACTGGCCCCTGAATATTGGTATTAGAATTGGTCCCTGTTTCTAATATCCGTGGATAACTATCCACTGATTCGTTCTAAGTTAGATTTTGATATCTACCTTGAACTGGAATCATTGTGGCTCCCGCAATTAAAAACTGATCATAATGGCATTCCTCCCAAACCTTGGCTCTATTAAGGGACACAGCCACCGTAACAAGTTGAGCTTCTTTTACAAACATTTTTAGCTCTGTTAGATGCAAACCATTGATTAATATGGATAAGATAAATGCCTTCGGCATTTGGTGATTCAGCCACTTACTGAGTATATCAGCTACTCGGCCATAGTACAATTCCACCGCCTCTCCTAGGATCATTTTACTGTTCATTAACCTCTCTCGAAAGCGGTCTTCAAAACCAATTGGCCAAAAATGAGATAAAAATATATTCTTCAATGCTTCCCAATTCAGAAATTGATCCACTGGTTGGCAGTTGTACCATTCAAATGTCGTGTCTTTTAAGGTTGCTGGCAGCCATCGCAACCAAATATCTTCAATTCTACCATTATTAGCTATACATGCTGTAAGAAACTGAGACAAATGTTGATCGGGATCCACATCCAAAAATCCCTGAAAAGTAGGTAGTGGCACAACACTAGTCGTATGATTGCCTACTGCATCCATTTGTAATGCAATCGGAATGGCTAGTCCTCTTGATGCCATTGAATTTCTTGTTTCGCTAAACTTCGTTTTAAAATAATCTTTGCTTTCCTTTATTCTAATTTTCGAGCTCTCAATACTCCTCAATTTACTATTATTTTCCATAATTAGTTTTATTGGTTGAATTGGAGGTAAAAACGTCAGATTTTGAAATATAATATAATTATCTTTATTGGTGACCAATTTGTGCCAATCTGAAGAGCCACTATTGCTCGTTTCAGCAGTATCCCCTACTAAAAAAATATCCAATGGAGTACCAAATTCTTCTACGCCTTCTTCTCTTTCAGTTAACGGCCTCTAGATTTCCACTAGAATGTTAACAAAATTTCCCGCGAGTGTTCTTGGCAGTTTTTCTAATAGTACATATGACTGCAGAATTAACAGTCTGTTTGGTTCTTGATATGTTTGGATGCACCGACAAGCTTGCAACCATGGTTTAATACAATTCTCTCGATGCTTCCTTTTAAGATTACGTTCTTGCTCCTCTCTAAGCAAGTTCCTTCCTTGCTTTCTTCTATGTCTTTTTTTCAACTGATTTATTTTTCTCGATGCAATTCTCTCGTTCTTATTAACCATAATCTTGCTTCAAACACTACTGAAATTGTCTTCCATTTCCAATTTTCTCATACGTTTGGTAATTAATTCCTAACACTCAAAGCTATTATCACTCCTCGACATTGGTGCCAAAATGTGATTGGTCGTTTTACTTATTCCAAAAGAAACCTCCTAGAATAAACCCGTATAAGGGGATTCGAACATGAGGAATGACTAGTTGCTTAAGCGTTCACGTTAGGGTCACACAATCAATTACCTCCTGAATGTATCGTCTCTATTTCCAATATCTGAACACACAAGGAAACTATAATCTCCTCCTTCACCTTATCGATCTCTTCCATATAGCAATTCAGTCATACCAATAACTACTATTTCCACCAATATATTCACCCTCATAATTTCCAACTATAATACTATGCCCTCACAACTTTCAGTACACAATTACCCTCGTTCCAATCACTGGAATTCTTCACACAGAACTGCCATTCACATTACAGTGTTTCACACAAACACAGACTCATTCTCTCTACTGAACTACAATCAGATTTCAGCATTCAATCTTTCTTCTTCTCAAATCATACCAATCACATTTCCATTCCATAATTCACTTCAAAATAATCAAAAACTCTCAATCCTCTTATTCAAAGAAAATAACAAACAAAAGAAAAGACGTAGCACCAAGCTTATCCCGGCTCACACTACCACAGCGATGGCCCTTGGCTCATGACTATCACAGTCTGGCACCTTAATTAACTTCTACAACTCCTATATATTTTCCCCTGATTCTCTAGATTCTAAGCATAATTCTATAATTAACTGCTTTTAATAACTAAATCACTCATCCGTCCTCCTGAATTTTCTATTATATGGACTATTAATATATTTTATCAATATCTTTAAAAAATGAATTAATATCTATTCTACACATATGCTCCAAGTTTTAAGGATTTGTTAATAAAATTTATTTGTAACTTTTTTTCAATATGAGTACTATCCAATGGAGGAATTGTGAATTATTTTAGATAAAACCTTGCTCATAAAACAAGCTATATTTTAATTTGTTCCTTTATTTGACAAGAAATCTCCAATCTTAAGTAACTTTGAAGTTTCTCTAGAAGCATTTGTGGAAGTACTTGGAAAATATGAGAAGTCCAAATAAGCAACAAAAAAGATTCATTCATTATATCAAAGGTCATGTTTTACATTAATTTATGTATTTAATTTTAGGCAATTGACTTGTGACATCAATTGAGATGAATAAGCTTTTATAAGTTAATTCTATTGAAGATTAATGGATGATGTGAAAGATTTATTATTATCATTATTTGATCCTGAAATACTTAATGAAACCATCGACTAAATTGTAAAGTGTAATAATCAATTATTTCAATGCTATCAAGACCAATGCTTATAAACTTTAATAAAGCAATGTATTGGAAATTCATACTTTGATGCTTCAACAAATATATTATTTTTATACTTTGAAATTAAACATATGCAAATAGATGTAATATAATTCAAACTTCTTACAAAAAAAAAAAAAAAAAAAAAAAAAAACATTGATTTGAATAAGACCTATGCTTATTTTGTGGTGAAAGAGGCTACAAATCTGGGAACTCCTCAAAAAAACAACATACAATTAGAACTAAAAGTACAATTATTTAGAAAATAAAGAAACACAATTATAATAAGGAGCATGTGGCTAGACATTCCAATACCTCAAGTTCATCAAGGTTCTTCTCTCTCTATCCAACATACTCATTGTTTTATTATACCTTTATTTCTTGGCCTACAAAAATTTCAAATAAATGCTTTATTAGATTCAAGAGCATCTATTTGCTTTTTAGATGAGGAATTTAACAAAATTCATAAAATTATTCTAGTATAGAAATCAAAACTTATACACTTAGAAGTAATAGATGGTCAATCTTTATCTTCAAGTAATATTATTTATGAAACCATACTACTAGAAATATTATTTGAGGGCCATAATAGTAAAATAGTATTTAATATTATTAAAATTCCATCTAATTCTATCACTTTAGAATTTCATAGTTAAAAAGATATAATATATTTATAGATTATAAATTTCATAAGGTTGTATTTTCTATAGAAATCCTTTGGACAAAACCTATCAAGAAGTCATCAACTATGAAGCCCTTATTTTATAGAGGAAGGATTTTTATGAAGATAGCTAAGAAAAAAATGCCATTTGTCATTTATGCAACTCCAACTTGTGAAGAAATAAGCTTGTTAGTAGCTATTCTAAAGAAATATAAAGAATTTTAAGATGTTTTTAAAAACAAAAATTTTGACTTATTATTACAACATCGATTGTATGATTGCACTATCAGTCTTTAAGAAGGGATTTAAGTACTATTTGGCTCAATTTAAAATCTATTTTAAAATAAAATTTTTGCATTGAAAGATTATATTAACAAAAATCTCATAAAGAACTTTATTCAATATTCTAAATCTCCAGTAGGTGCATCTATATTTTTTGTGAAGAAAAACAATAGATCTTTGCAAATAAGTGTTAATTATTGGAGCTTCAATAAAATAAAGGTGAAGAATCACTACCCATTACTATTGATATCAAGTCTTTTAGAGCAACTTAGTCAAGTCAAGATTACACTAAAATAGATCTTTGTAGAGCCTATAATTTGGTATAGATTAAAAAAGAAGATGAATGAAAGACAATATTTTAGACAAGGTATAGACATTTTGAATATAATGTCATGCCTTTTGAATTTAAAAATACTCTATTAATATTCTAGCATTTGATGAATGATGTTTTTTTAAGAATTATTGGACAAGTTTGTTTTCTATTATCTTAGTGATATCTTAATCTATTCTAAGTCTCTTGAAAAATATGAAGAACATGTGAGATTAGTCTTACAAAAGTTACAAGATATAAGATTATATGCCAAATTGAAAAAATATATATTTCAATGAAGGCCTATTGATAGATCCAAAGAAAATTCAAGTTGTAATAAAATAGCCAACTTTAAAGATAATACAATGATTCAAAAAATTGTTTCAATGTTGATATATTTTAGAAAGAATAATGTATTACACATGACTTATAGTGAATAATGATACGTGGTTTATATAGCAAATAAAATATTCTTTTATAACTATCAAATGAGTCCAAGTTGAAAAAGAATCCATCAAGTAATTGTAGAGCTATGACCAATTGAATTTGAAATAGTATTGAAATATTTTTTTGAGTGTCATATCTAATTACATATCAATACTTTATAGGACCTCTTTTGGCCTTAATAACTACTTCTAATCTCCTAAGAATACTTTCTACTAACTTTTGGTACAAAATTGCTTCAATATTCTTTCATTCTGTAGCAATTCTTTTCTATAATTTCTAAACTCCCTTTGATTTCATCTTCCAAGTATTGAGCTGACATTTGCGATACTTCCAAAGATGTTCAATGGAATTAATCTATTATTTTAATCAAGCCAATCTATTATTTTAATCCCATGATGATCAAAAAACTTCTATGCTAGTTTTGAATTATACTTGAGATTATTATCTTGCTGAAAAATCACCTCGTCTTTAGAAATGCTACATTTTTCAATGCTACAGGCCAAGTTTTTTTCAAGAATTTCTACAAATTTCTTAGCAACCATCTTCTCCTCAATCTTTGCTATGCTTTTAATTCCATTCCATCCCATATAATCCTATATCATTATATTTTTGATCCCTATGCTTAAATGTTTCTTGAATCTTCTTATCAAGCAAAGACTAGCTATTTTGTTTTTACACCCATTTTTTGCCATCTGATCCAAATCTATTGATTTTTATCTCATTTGACCAAATAACCCTCTTCTAATCCTCTATAGTCCATTTTTTGTACTTCAAAGAAAAATCCAAGTATTGTTTCCAATAGCGGGTAGATGGTAGTGGTTTTTTTTTCTTCACCACAACTTTCATATTCCATTTTTTGAAAACATTTTGAATGATTTGGATTGACATAGGATCACTAATAATATTATTAAGGTTTTTAGCAAGCTCAACAATATTTTCAGCCTTCCTAATGTTGATTTGGCAAATAAATATCTTTTCATCAATTACAATGAGTTTCTTTGATTTGTCTAATTTAAGATTCTTTCTATTAAAAGTAATATTTTTTACTAGCTTAGAGATAGTAGCTTTACTATAATCAAGTTGAGAAACAATTTGACCATAAGATTTTTGAAAATGAAGAAGAAGAAAGGGGATATTGTCTTAAAGAGGAAAAAATGGATTTTATAGTTATTCAAGGAATTATCAAAGATACAAAAATATGACAAAGAAATATGTCAAGATTAAAAAAAAAGAATGAGATTGATAGCAAAAGTGGTAATTTTGAATATATGCATACTAAGAATTGTGATTAAAAATGGTACTTTTATAGCTACTAATAAGCATTAATGATGTTATTAGATTAATAATAATATTTTCATAGTAAATTTTTTCATGATAGAATATTATAATATTGATTAATTGATATAATCCAAAAATTAGACATCACATTCAAAAAAATGTTTCAATACTACTCCAAATTAGATTAATCATAGTTCTACAATTACCTAATAGATTCTTTTCAATCTAAGCTCATTTGATAGCTATAAAAGAGTGTTTTATTTTCTATATAAACCACGTGTTATTATTTACTATAATTTATCTTTAATATACCATTCTTTCCAAAATATATCAATATTAAAATAATTTTTTGAGTCACTGTATAGGTATCAAGGACATACACTAGGAAGTTGTAGAAGATTCTAGAAGGTTTTAGAGAAGCTTTGTAGTTTGTAGAAGCTACTTGAAAAGTTTTCAAGTTCGTGGAAGCTGCTTGAGAAGCTTCTTAACTCGTAGAAGCTGCATGAGAAGATTCCTAGTTTGTGGAAGCTACTTGAGAAGCTTCCTAGCTTGTAGTATATATAAGAGCCGAGATTGAGGGGATCCTCAGTCTCAATAATACACCTCTTCGAGCTCTAGCTCACCTCTCTAGTGTTGTTCTTGTACTCATCTGATTAATCTAGTTCTTGCTAATTCTTCTTGAGCTTCTTTTTAGATTTCCAGTTAGTATTCTAAATTCGTGACAGTTTGTCAAGACTACACTCATCTTTCATATCAGAGCTAATTCTTCTTGTTAGAGTATGGATTATCCCTCTGCTTGAAGGTACTAAAATTTCTTTGTGATTACGTAGCAAGAGCATTTATAATAGCATTTAACTTGGACTCTGAACTTTCAATCATAATAATATCTTGATCTCCGACCATTCTAAGAGAAAGAAAGAAATGACTCTATAAGAAGGCAATATTGGTTTAGAGGAGGATACTCCGCAACCTCTAAAATGCCTTAAAACCTTTAAGAAGAGGGATAATCCTCTCTCTCCAAGAAAGATAAGACTCCAATATTATAATAGAAGAAATATCAGTTTAGAGGAGGATAATCCGTAACCTTTGCCTCTAGTTCAACAAAGACCATTGGTCTTACAATGAAAGGAGCCTCGAATTAGCCTTCGAAATAAGCTCGATGGTATGCATTCCAAGTTTTGAGGTTTTGTCAATCAAATTAGATTGATAACAGCTTTACAATCCAAACGCTATCTGACGAAGGAGTCATGTATTGGACTGGTTGGAACTTTGCTCATGGAACAAGCTCTATCATAGTTTGCTCCTTTGTTTCAGAAAAGATTACCAATTTTGAACAACTTCGAAACTTTTTTGGATGTGTTTGTAGAAGCATTTGACAAAGATGACAAGACACGATGGGCTACAACAAAGATCCGATTGCTACGATGAGGGGTACATTCCTCGTCAGTCTATGCATCAAATTTCAAAAAATTAGTATGCGACATCAACTAGGACAAAGAAGCATTGATGAGTCAATTTTATTGGCGCTTGAGGGATGACATAAAAGATTTGTTATTATCTCTTCCCGATTTGTGAATGCTAAACGAAGCCATTAGTCAAGTTGTAAAGTATAATAATCGCATATTCTAACATCGCTAAGATCAATGCTTAAGACAACATATGACTCACTATGCTCCAACTATGTCAGCAAGTAGTCTGAATTCACATTTAGAGATGGAAGACATGCAAATTGATGTGATACGTATCAAATCTCTAACTCTAAAAGAAAAAAAATGGCGTATGGAGAAAGGACTATGCTTGTATTGCGGTAAAAAAGGCCACAAAGTTGGAAACTATCCCAAGAAGCAAAATCGACGCATTGTCAAGACCAAAGGTACATTTGTTTAGAAAAACAAAGATACCCAGCCATAATAGGAATCGTGCGACTGGACAATTCAATACCACAATAACAATTAGGTTCCTCTCTTTTTGCTCAGCCTGTCCATTACTTTATTATTCTTCTATCTTTTATCCCTAAGAAACTAAAATTTTTAGTATTATTAGATTCAGGAGCATCTCCTTGCTTTTTGGATGAAAAATTTGCTAAGCGTCATGAGATTCCTCTAATATAAAAACCTAAACCCATTCACGTAGAAGTAATAGATGGATGACCTTTATTGTCTAGTAGTGTCACCCATAAATCAGAACCAATAGAAGTGACGTTTAAAGACCATAGTAGTTATATTATTTTCAATATTATTAGAATCCCATCAAATCCTATTATTCTTGGTCTTTCTTGGTTAGGAATGTATAATCTATCTATAGATTGGAGGTTACAAAGGATGACATTTCCTATAGAACATTCTGAGAGTAAGCTTATTAGAAGATCCTGAATCAAAAAACCCTTATTTATTAGAGCAAGAGCATTTGTAACATCATCCAAAGAAGATACATCATTTGTCATTTATGCAACTCCAATTAGCGGAGAAAAGATTTCGATAGCAAATATATCGGAGCAATATAAGGATTTTGAAGACGTGTTTCAAAAGAAGAATGCTGACATGCTACCGGAGCATCGACCATACGATTGTGCCATAGACTTGCAAGAAGGAGCACAACCACCTTTTGGCCCAATCTACAATTTGTTGCAGACGGAGTTAGTTGAGTTGCGGAAGTACATTGATGAGAATCTAGCCAAGAACTTCATTCGTTATTTGAAGTCGCCAGTTGGGGCACCAATCTTATTTGTGAAGAAGAAAGATGGCTCACTATGGATGTGCGTGGATTATCGAGATCTCAACAAGATGACAAAGAAGAATCGTTATCCATTATCTTTGATATCAAGTCTTCTAGAGTAACTTTGGCATGCAAGGATCTTTACAAAGATTGATCTAACGAGAGCTTATAACCTCATGCATATCAAGGAAGGAGACAATGAAAGATAGCTTTCCGTACAAGGTATGGCCATTTTGAATATAATGTCATGCCTTTCGATCTTATCAATGCTATGACGGTCTTTCAACACATGATGAATGACATCTTTCGAGAGCACCTTGACAATTTTGTTGCCATCTATCTAGATGATATTTTGATATTTTCCAAGAATGTAGAAGAACGTGAAAAATATGTTCGTCTAGTCCTCAAAAAACTTTGCAAGCGAGGACTTTACACCAATTTGGAGAAGTGCTTATTTAACCAAACTGAGATAGAATTTTTGGGATTCATTGCAACTACAGAAGGCTTGAAGATGGACCCTAAGAAGGTGGAAGCAATCGTATCTTGGAAAGTTCCAAAGACTATTAGAGATGTACAATGCTTTCTTAGCTTTGCTAACTTCTATCCGATCTTCATCAAGAATTATTCTCAAGTTTTTGCTCTGCTCACTTGGTTGACATATAAAGACAAGCTTGAATGGAGACCTCTAGCGGAAAAAATATTTCAAGATCTTAAGACGGCATTTACTATGGCTCCAATCTTAGTACATCTAGACTTTACAAAGGCCTTCTATTTGGAGATTGATGCTTTAGATTTTATTATGGAAGTTGTACTTTTACAGATAGGCGCAGACAAGAAGCTTCATCCAATTACATTCTAGTCTCGAAAGTTTTCTGCTACCGAGATCAACTATGAGATCCTTAATAAAGAATTTCTTGCGATAGTGAATTCTTTCCAAGAGTGGTGTTACTTTCTCGAAGGAGCTCCGCATCCGGTGACCGTATACACGGATCACAAGAATTTGAAGTACTTCATGTCGGCTCGGATTCTGAATTGTCGTCAAGCTCGATGGAATATGTTGCTATCTAGGTTTGACTTTGTTATTATTTATCAACTTGGAAAGCAACAAGGACTATCCAATGTATTATCAAAGAGTTTGTATCTAGCGCCAAAGGCTAGAGAAGCAGCATTTGATCAACAATGTACAACATTGTTGAAATCGAAACAATTTAAGATTTACTTTGCTATAGTGCTAATTAATGCTGACTTCCTCAACCATGTACGTACTGTGACTATTAGAGATTTTGTAGCCCTCGATATCACGCAACGTGTCAATAATGACAAGTTCAAGGTGGAAGGAGATCTTTTATACTTTGAGGAGTGGTTGTATATTCCAAAGAGACCAGCATGACTCCAAGTTCTCCAATCTCGATATGACTTTCTAACTCCGAGACATTTTGAATTCAATAAGACCTTAGAACTTATTTCTTGAGATTTTTGGTGGCCCCAAATGTGGAAGGATGTCAAGGATTTTGTCCTCTCTTGTGACATTTCTTCAAGATCTAAGAACCCTCACCATCGTTCTTGTGGTCTTCTTCAACCATTGCCTATTCCACGTTGGCCATGGTCTTCAGTTTCTATGGACTTCATTATGGACCTGCCGCCATCGAATTCATTTGATAACATCTTTGTTGTGATAGATCAGCTTACAAAGATGGCACACTTTGTTCCTTGCAAGAAAATATTGTCAAGAAAAGACACAGCAAGGCTCTTCCTTGATAGTGTGTATCGATATCATGGTTTATCAGATGATATCATGTTTGATTGAGGAACCCAATTCGTATCAAAGTTCTGGAGATCTCTCTTTGAGATATTGAAGGTGGATATTAAGCTTTCTTTGGCTTTCCATCCTCAAACTGACGGCCAAACGAAATGGATGAATGAAACTTTGGAGCAATATTTACGATACAGCATCAACTATGAACAAGATGATTGGACTTCATATCTATCGTTAGCCGAGTTTACATATAATAACATCCTTCATGCGTCTAGTCAATAAACACCATTCTTTTCCAACTATGGATATCATCCAAAACTTGATTTGTTGAGTCCATCAACCAATAACAACCCGGTAGCTGAAAGATTTGTGAAATAATTATCGGAGCTTCAAACTATGTTGAAGCTTTAATTGCAAACTGCCCAAGAAGCTTACGAGGCATCTGCAAACAAATTTCGAAATCAGGCACGTACTTTCAAAATTTGAGATAAAATATGATTGCTTTGATAGAAAATCAAAACGAAGTGGCCATGTGATAAGTTGGACTACTGGAGATTGGAACCATTTATATCTAGAAGCAAATCAATTCAGTGGCATACCATCTGGGATTACCAGCTACTATGAAAGTATATCCAATCTTTCATGTTTCTTTGTTGGAGCCTTATCAAGACTCATCTTTTTTTGGAAGAATGCAATGTCTGCCACCTAGTATTGAAATTGAGAACCACGAGGAATACGAGGTGGAAAAGGTACTAAATTTGTGGCATAAGTGGGGGAAATTGGAGTACCCAATGCATTGGAGCAGCTATGATATCAATGAGCACACATGGGAACTAGCGAAAAATCTTATCAATGCGTTGTAAAAGGTATAGGAGTTTCATCGACGCCATCCTTAGAAACCTAAGCCCTTTCAATGAAAGTTTTTTAGTGAAGTCCCTTCTCCTTGAAGCCTCTTAATCCTCGGCCTTACAAAGAAGGGAGAGAAGGAACCTCTAAAAGACATAGTTAGAGACTATAAATCTGTAACCTGAGCCCATTCTTCCATGTTTAGTACTTATTTTTTCATTTTGATATGAATAGCCAAGAGATAGATACCATACCAATCATGTCCTCTCAACTGAGTATATCTCGAAGACGACTCCAACATGAAGAACCACTTGTACCACAAAGACGATGGAGGATACTTAGTAACAGGTCGCTAGTGATTGTGTTTGAGGTAGAATCTGCCTATGATAATCTTCGCGAAGGAGTATTTTCAGGGCATTTTTACAATGAAGACACAGAAGTTCATGCCTGGTCAAAAATCAAAGGCATAGGACACTATCATTGGTTACAAGGACCAATGAATTACTTGTCACGCAAACAATAATTGGAGTATATTGCAGATACTATGCAACAAATTTTTAACTTCTTACATTGATACTGACTCGCAATAGGAATGCTTCTCGAAGACCTCAAAGTTAAAGGGGGGGTGATATCAAAGACATACAATAGGAAGTTGTAGAAAATTCTAGAAGGTTTTAGAGAAGCTTTGTAGTTTGTAGAAGCTACTTAAGAAGTTTTCAAGCTTGTGGAAGGTGCTTGAGAAGCTTCCTAACTCATAGAAACTGCTTGAGAAGCTTTCTAGCTTATAGTATATATAAGAACCGAGATTGAGAAAATTCTCAATCTCGATAACACACCTCTTAGAGCTTTAGCTCACCTCTCTAGTGTTGTTCTTATACTCATCTGATTAATCTAATTCTTGTTGATTCTTCTTGAGCTTCTTGTTTAGATTTTCAATCAGTATTCTAAATTCGTGACAATACGATGTATAATATTTCTTTAGATTTGCTAATTTCTATCCAATATTTATCAAGAATTATTTCCAAGTTGCTACTTCTTTTAGTCAATTGACATCCAAAGATAAATTAAAATAGAGACTTCAAGCTCAAAGGGCTTTTTAAGATTTAAAGGCAATTTTTACTACAACTCCAATCTTAATGCATTCAAATTTTACAAAGGCCATTTATTTGAAGAATGATGCTTCCAACTTTGCATTAAAAGTTTTACTATCACAAATAGAAAAGGATAGAAAATTCCACTTAGTTATATTTTAATTTCAAAAGCTTTCAACTACAAAGTTTAATTATGACATTTACAATAAAGAGCTATTTGCGATTATAGATTCTTTCCAAGAATGATGTCACTTTGTTAAAAGTTGCTATATATATTGTGACTATGTATACAAATCACAATAATTTAGAATATTTCATGTCAATTCAAATTTTGAATCGTCACCAAGCTCATTAGAATATGTCATTATTTTGTTTTGATTTTGTGATTATATATTGACCAAAAAAGTAAGAAAGACTATAAAATGCTTTATCAAAGAGATCATATCTTATTTAAAAGATCAAAGAATAAGCATTGAGCAATAATATACGACTCTCTTCAAGTTAGAATAATTTTAATTTTGTGCTACTTCTATGGTTATACCTACTCATTCAAATTTTATTAAATAAATCCATATAGCATCACCTAAAGACACATTAGTTTGTAATATCAAGCAATGTCCTAATAATAAAAAGTTAAAATTTGTGGAAGATCTTTTCAATTTTAAAGATCATTTATATATTCTAAAATGACCAATGCAACTTTGTGTTCTTTAATTACATCATGATTTTATAATTGCAAGGCATTTTAGATTTAATAAAACATTGAAGCTTATCTTTCAATATTTTTAATACCCTCAAATATAGAAGGCCATGAAGGACCTTCTTTTTTCTTGTGTGACATTTGTTCAAGATCCAAGAATCCTCCACATTATCTTTATACAAACTTCTATAGCTAATGCCAATTCCAAACTAATCATGGTCTTTAATATCAATGGACTTCATTACTAAAGTACTAACATCAGCTATATTTGATGCTATTTATATTATTGTAGATTGACTTATAAAGATGGCACATTTTATTCCATGTAAAAAGATAATTTTTGGAAAAGAAATGACAGATTTTTATATATATATATCGATATTATAGCCTATTTGATGACATCATTTTTTATTAAAGACCTCACTTTATATCAAAGCTTTGAAAATTCCTTTTTAAAATATTGAAGATAGATACCAAACTTTCATCTTTCTTTTATCTTCAAACCAATGGTCAAAGAAAATAAGTCAATGAAGTTTTGGAGCAATATCTGCAATGTACCATCAACTAACAACAAGATGATTGGACCTTATATCTATCTTTAATAAAGTTTGTTTATAATAATATTTTTCATGCTTCAATTCAAGAAATATTATTTTATATTAATTTTTGGTTATCATCCAAATCTTGATTTGTTAGGTATATTAAAGGATAAAAATCCAATAACTAAAGATCTTACAAAATAATTATCATAGTTCCAAATAACTTTGAAGTTCCATTTATATGAAACTCAAGATTCTTACAAAGCATCTTTAGATAAATTTAGAAAAGAATCTCCTACTTTTTAAATTAGAGATAAAATTTGGCTTCTTTGACAAAATATCAAAACCAATTGGCATTTGATAAGTTAGACTACCAAAAACTAAGACCATTTTGTATTCAAAAGCAAATCAATTCAATAGCTTATTGGTTGGAACTATCTACATCTATGAAGGTAAATCTAATCTTTCATATTTCTTTTTTAAAAGCTTATATAAAATAAACTATTACAAGAAGAATACAACCATCATTGCCTTACATTGAAATAGATAATCATGTGGAATATTAGGTAAAATAAGTCCTTCATTTTCAATGAAGAAGAAGCAAGTTGAAATACTTTATTTATTGACATGGTTATAATACCAATAAGGGCACATAAGAACTAGTAGAAAATCTAATTAATGCATTATAAAAGGTACATGAGTTTCATTGTCACTATTTCAAAAATCTAAACCTACTTTAAAATGACTTTTTTATGAAGTTTCTATTAAGATATTGTATTATAAAAAATTTTAAAAAAACAGGTATTGCTCACAACAACCTTAGAAATTAGCCTATCCAATTTATGTTCTAATAAATTGAATTAAAGAGTATTTAGAGAGTCTTTAAATCATAAATCTCAAATAGAGTCAGAGCAGGGGCTTTTCTTATCACAACTACTAAATTAATTGTTCCAACTCTCACAACCTTTGCAAGATCATCCTTGAGATGAAGTTGGGCCTTCTCAAAGAAAGAAACATCTACACTATAGTCAACTCAAATAGAGTAACCTCCAAAATCATATTCAAACTTTCATCATTCTATTGCAACTTAATATAATAAACCCTAATAGAATCGAAGTAACTTTTCACACATGTTTTGAAAGCCTTAATGCTAGCCAAATCCAAGGAATAGGTCTTCTATAACCAAATGAAGATGATTATTATTGCTATCTGAGTGAATTAGTCTATCTTTTCAATAGAAATCACAACATATAATGTAGCTACTATTGAACAATTCCTTGAATTTTTAGAGATGTAAAATTGATGTTCCTTGTCGAACTTGGAATTAAAAAAAGAAATGATGTTACAAGCATCTAATATAAGATTTTAAAAATATTCTTTAAATATTTTATTAGATTCTATAAGTTTTTTAAATATTTTTAAAATATTTTAATAAAATATTTTCAAAATATTTCAACAAATTCTAAAAAGTTATAAGAAAATTAAGAAAGTTATTTAAGAAATATTTTAAAATTGCTTCATTTCCAAACAATATGAAAACTTCTCAATTAACTTTTTAATACCTAATATATATATTGGAATCAAGGACGAAGGAATTCTTAATCTCAACAAAATGTTTCTTCAAACTTTAGCTCACCTCTCAGTATTCATCTTATACTCATCTAATTTAATCAAGTTCGTGCTAACTTTCTTGTAGAGACTCTTTTGTTCAAATTCTTATTTGGTCTTCTGTATAATATATTTGTGACACAATATATATTAGAACTTATTCACTCTAATATAATAAGTATTCACTTCCTAAAACATATCTCTAAGTAGATTAAGATATTTTATAGTATTTGTTGATAATCATTTAAGGAAAAGTTGACTTTACTTCTTAAAAGCAAAGGGACAAGTATTCAACAAATTTAAAATATTTACAGAGAGAAGAAAAAAAAATCAAAAACAAAAACAAAACAAAACAAAAACAAGGAAGAAACTCAAGATACTTAGAAGCAATAGAGGTGATAAATTTCTATCAAAAGAATTCAATGACTACTATGAAAAGAATGGAATACACAAACAACTTTTACAACCTAGATCTCGCAAAATGGAGTTGCAGAAAGGCAAAATTGAATATTGGTGGAAAAAGCACAAAGCATGGTGTTTGAAGGAGGCACGCCTAATTTCTTTTTAGAAGAAGTAATCAACATAGCCAATTATCTTGTAAATCACTGCCCTATACAAGCAAATTAGGGAATCACGCCTAAGCAAAAGTACACAAAGAAAAAATCAAATGTAAGTAATCTCAAAGTTTTTGGTTGAATTTGCTATGTACATGTATCAAAAGAGGAAAGAAGCTTGTTTGTAGGATATGATGATTTTACCAAAGCTTACAGAATGTATGAGCCTGAGAAAAAAAAAAAATCTCATAACATGTGACTTAGTGTTTGATGAGAGTCGAATCGGTTACCACCACCTAAAGCAGAGGTTATCAACAAAAGACAACCCCTTTGACTTCAACCTACCATCACTCGACATAAATTGCAAAAACAGTGAAAGCTCATCCAAATTTGGCACCAATCAGACTCACAAAGAGAAACCATATACCTCGGACGAGCAGCTGCGCCTCGCTAATTCTGAAGACACAGAAACTCCGCAGCCAATGATACATCGCAGCAGAAAATCAACAGTAAACAAGGACGGTGCATCATTGCGGGACACCGATACTGATGAAACTGAACCTCAGCGTTCAGCAGAACATCACAAAAGACAAGTAACAAAAAAAACAAGGGAAGTGAATTGTTACGGAACCTAATACCAACGAACAGATATCCTGTGAGCGACCGAAGACCTTCAACGCGGCTTAAAGATCACATCACATTCTCCGCCAAACTAGGTGATAAAGAAGAACCTGCGAGTTATGAAGAAGCCATCATCAGCAAAAACTGGCGAAGAGCAATAGCGGAAGAAGTGAGCTCTATACACAAAAATAAAACTTAGGAGGTAACGGACTTATCTATAGAAAAACGACCCATCATAGCAAAACGGATATTCAAAACAAAAAGAAACACATAAGGAGAAATCATCAAACACAAGGCCAGAATTGTTGCACGAGGTTTTGAACAAATCGAAGGAGAGGACTTCTACAAGACTTTTGTCCCGGTGGTTTGCTGGAACACTATCCGCACAATTATTGCACTTGCTGCACGCAGGAAATGGGAACTAAAACAATTTGAAGTAAAAGTTATCTTTTTAAATGGAACAATAGAGGAGGAAGTGTACATGATAATACCCGATGGCTTTAGCGGAAAAAATTCAGAGGGGAAGGTTGCTTGGCTGAGACGTGCACTGTATGGGTTGCGTCAAGCACCCCGCACCTGGTACAGCCGAATTGATGCTTAACTCACACGCGAACTGAATCTGAAAAAGAGCGCCTCCGATCCGAGCCTCTGCTTCTCCATTGCACACAAGAAATACACAGTTGTTCTACTCTACGTGGACGACTTTATTTTAACTGGTGACTACCAAGAGGAAATTGGCAGAATGAAGACTCAATTCAAAATTGAATTTGAAATGACTAGTTTAAGCAGGGCGGCGCTGTACCTTGGAGCCAAGTTAACATACATGGACGAGGGGATCTTTGTTCACCAACGCGGTTATCTGCTGAAACTTCTGAAGAAGTACGGAATGGACAACTGCAATTCACTGAAAGTGCCAATGAGCCCCAGTGTTCACCTGCATGAAGAAATGGACTCTCCTCATGAATTTCAAATTATACCAAGGCATGACCTACAGTTTAATCTAGGCCACAAACACAAGGCTCGACATCTCATTTGCAGTCAGGTGTGTGAACAAATACATCACTCGACCGCAAGAAACTCACATGAGAGCTGTGCGAAATATTTTCCAGTACATCAAAGGAACTCTGAACTATGCTCTATTTTACAAATACAAAGATACGGAACCACTGATCTCCTACGCCGACGCCGACTTTGCCCGAGACAGAGACTCTTTAAAATCCACATCTGGAATATTACACAAGCTTGGGGGCTCACTTGTGGATTGGTGCAGCAAAAAGCAATTGACAGTGGCCCTCTCCACAACGGAAGTCGAGTACCGAGTCTTCACCGAAGCAACTCGCGACATCGTGCATTTGCGGCGATTACTAACAGAACTGGAAAGTTGCAAAGAAACATCCACACCATTAAAAAGCAACAACCAGAGTTGTATCAAACTTGTTCACAACCCAGTTCTCCATGTACAAAGGAAGCACATAAAACTCCAACATCACTATATATGGAAAAAAAAACATCTGCTGGAGGCATAGAAGTCAACTACGTCCCCACGACTTTACAACAAGCCGATATCCTCACTAAACCCCTAACTGCATTCCAACACACTAGCCTCCTGGAAGACATTGGTCTGCGGCAACTGGCTTGCTAAACTTTGCTGAGTTCTTGCATCTCAGCCACTAGCAAAAAAAACAATTCTGGCACCAAGAAGGCTTAACTACGGCGACCACAACCGCCGCTTAAGCTTTCTCTTCTTGGCCACGAAAGAATCACCAATACGGGGCAACGCTCCGATCCATAGAACAGTCACAGATGCACCACCGAATCAGACGCTCGATACCGATTTCCAGCTGCCGTGTGTGATACTTCCGTCAATTTATTTTGGGAATTCCTGCATTTTGGGAATTGCAGTATAGGCGATGGAGGAGCTATTGCGAGGAGAAGATTGCAGCTTTGATAGGGAGACCCAGGCCGCGGAACCGCGTCAATGAACTGTAAACCAAGACCTCGCTGTCCTGGAACACAAGTCGCTAATCTTTCTCCTTCGTCCCACAAAATCAAAAGAATTTTTTTACCACTAAGAATAATTGATACATAGCTACCGTATTTGCACGACTGTTTAGTCAGTAAATTGGCTAAAATTATATTGCAGAGCTTTACACATATGGTTCGATCTCAGCTGTGTGTCACCTCTGGGAGGCCCTTGATGACGCTAATTTAAGCTAACTTTGAACTGGCTGTATTTCATGATCATTCAACAGCGTTGTTGAAATTTCTGCAAGAATATCTTCAAACTAAAGTTACATATTTCAAATGACACACATACAATCAGCTTCATTGTGTTTTTCGCCAATGCTTTATGAATCCGACTTTCAAAACTCAGTTCTTTATTTAATATAATCTTATTATTATTATTATTATCATCATTAATATTAAGTTTATTGATGATTTTGAATTGGCGTTAATTCTATCTTAACCTTAGCAAACATATATCATTTTCATAAATTATGAACTAATATGGGTGGTTTGAGATAAGATTGAACCTGTGACCCACCAATTTAAAGTAAATGTGTGTGTGTGTGTGTGTTTTTTTTTTTTTTTTTCCCCATAAAATCCCTTCATTCATCAATCACATTAAAACTCAACAAGAAATACTAACACTAAGTAACATTAAGAAATGTGATAACTATGAGACTTTCTTAGTTTAAAAGAGTTCTTTATCAGTACTTGCGCAATGGAATTTTGAATTTCTTTCTGGTTTGGAATCTAGAATTTATTTTTTCTTGAATTTCCTCTTAAACACACCTAAAAGACAAGGTCCTACCTTTTTCTTTTCTTTTTTTCCTATACATAAATGCAGAGCTAAAATCATTGGCTCATATAATCTGACATATAGTACCCAGAATGAAAAATCATCATGGAGGTTGCACCATTTCATCTGTCCAAACCACTTTACTAGGGATCAACTTCATATTCACACTAGTACTGCCATAGAGAGGGTAGGTTCTAATTTTAACAGCATGTTTCTAAGCCGTAGAATTCCATTCAGAGCAACAATCGAGTTGCAGTCCTGGTCTAACTGAAACTAGCAGTACAACATGGGGATGTGTGAAATGTCTGGTCTCAAGACAGTGTTACCTAGGCACAATTCAGTAGCTAGTTAGTGCAAAGTTAGCTGATTTTTTAAATTTTAAATTTTTGCACAAAAACATGATGTAACGGATGCATTGATAGAGTAAAAACAAGTTACAAAAAGACAAAGTAATTTCTGGTATTCAGTCAGATAGATTTAAGAGTACTGTGTGTGATGAAGATTGTTATTGCTCTCTACTCAAAGCTACACTTTCATGTATTACAAGACCACATTTTATACTCTCAAGTTCCATTTAGTTACCTTAGTCTAGAGCCAATTAAGTGTTAAATCATCCAAGATTTGCCCCATTTGTTGAGGAGATTTGTATTATGTTTAGAATGTTTGGAAGCTTCTTCATCAACTGATTTGTCCGGATTCTATTAAACCTTTCCAAATCAGACTTCTAGTGTGGAGGTCACTCCGTCCCTCTTGTTCAAAGGTTGGCTGGACTTTCAAGTAGTTGTTCCAGTTGTGCTGAAGTTTGTAAAATGGTGGTGCTTCTGTTTTATTTTTATTTTTATTTTTTCTACTGTGGGTGAATGTCGCTTTGTCTAACGATCCATAACCTAATTTTCAAAAGCTGTTCTGTTACCAAAAAACTCTGCTTTAGTTTGATTGTGAAAGAGGACTTCCAAGTTGGTAGTACGTACTTGCCTGTTTGAAAGACTATACTCTGATAGTCAAGTCTACATTGCAGAGGGACCACTAAAAATAACTCCAAAAGCATCTGAAGGAGTACCTGAAGAGATCAATGCAGACACAAATGAGCCAATCAAACTTCCTACATCAGCACGAATCACGTATCAAGGTCAAGAGGTGCAGAATCTGTATCTAGACAAGCTTATGTCTCCGGCTGTGTCAGTATTACCCAGCGCAGAATGCGATGGATTTGTTTGACAGATCATCACACAAGTCAGGAATGTGCTGCCTCAACATCCTGATGCAGTGGCCAGGAAGGCGAAGAGCCGTTAGAGCAAAGTAGGACTTGAATCAAGGAGATGTTCATAATAGAGGTGAAGTGACTCTTCCTCTTCCATTTGGCAGGTTAGGCCTTCACCACTTGCTGTAGCCAATTCAATCACGTAGACTGCTTCTCCAAAAGCATACATTACCAAATGCAAATTGTTAAATCACCACTCTGTCCAAGTGTGCAATCAGCTAGGCCACAGAGTGTGCGTCAGACTCATCTCGCACGAGATCTGCAGTGTGCCATGGTTGGGAAGGTTGAAGAGTTAGAACTGTAGAGAGAGATAGAGCATAAGGCTTGAAATAGTCATAATATTTATTTTGATGAACTACACTGAGCTGCTGACCAGGTAGTGTTAGTCGGTTGATGAGGTACTGCATGCAGACCGTAATTGAATGCACTTACTCCACGATGGTTGGGCAGTGACACACGACATTAAAATATTGATTTTAGGTCCCTCTTCCCCCAAAATCAATTAAAACATTGATCTATCATAGAGAACTTGGATGCATAAGGAAATCCTCAACGTTCTAACACGAAGGCCCAGACTTGGGCATAGAGGACTAGAACACGTTTAGTGCCAACCAAATGTATACATGTTAGCAAAACTGAAAAAGAGACGTTCAACGTAATCCGGCTTGGAGACCCACACCCACAACAAGATCTTACTAAAATCAAACGAAAAGCAAGTTTGGGATTCAAACGCAGCTCAAAGAGGAAGCTTGGAGAACGGCACTATCAGGACGTTAGTGGGTGCAGATAACTGCAAAACATGCGATTCGGATACTGTTTGTAACACATTGACAAAACATTTTATGTCATTGTAACTAGCTATGATTCACGATGAAAGATGCTGTAGAGGACTCAAAAAATGTGAAGCACATACTGAGCATTACATACTAAAAAGTGTAGTGACATGAAGAAACGGCACACGGGACTTTCATGTGGAAAAGTAGAAGGCGAAATCGTACTCTCAAAACAGATGAGCAGATGCATTTCCAGGAAATAAAGTTTCCTTAAAAGCGCGCATTTAATACAGTGGGAGCATTTACAACCCTACACAATGCTTTCAGAATCTACCACTAGACGCAGCGTCTACAGTATTACATTGATAGGACAATATGTAAACAGCACTTCTTATTAACAGGTTGGTGCTTGAACAGCGTAAGGAACGGCAGACGATGCCGTGTGCGCATCCAACAATTTACCATCATCTAACATGTGCAATGATGCGATTAAGAGAAATTGAGCCCGAAGCCTCTATCTTGAGTTATTAATCAAGATGCAATTTGCTTTAGGGCGGTTAAAAGAATAATCGTATGAATATCCCACAGAAAAATATTCAACCAATTGATTTTGAATACACCAACATACATTCGGATTGCCTCAAGACAATAGAGTGAAACCTTTTTTTTATTCTTAGTGAGTAAAACACGGCTAGTAAGCACAGAAACCTCCTCATGTATCTAACGTGGCGTCAAGTTACCACACTAGACCCAACAAAATACCAGTCCAATTAATGAAGTGTCATGATATTCAATACCAGTGATCGAACTCCGGCATATCCGGCTGTCACAAGTATCTCGACTATATAAACGTTGTGTTCAGAATAATAGTTTGAAAGGGTCACAGTCATGAGTCCCCAATCCCTTACAAAAGACTGGGAATGAGAAGAAAGCCTCCTAGACACTAGCGCAGATATCTTAGGATCGTACATTAGCACGGGCTCGAACAGTCATACCAATGCGCAAGGGCATCCACAAACGCAAGTTAAACTGATCTCCTTTCTTCCTGAGTCTTGTACAAACAACAGTGGCGGCAAGGAGCAGTTGTGCTTCGAACAAACCAGGCAACATTAGCAGCACGCATTCGTGGGCTAGAAACCTGGTGGCTGATTTCCCAAGATCATGTACTAAGGTGCATGTAGTAACTACTCACAGTTAAGAAGTGTTCATTGACAAGATTGTTCAGAAAATTACCATATGTTTCATCATCAAGTTTAGGTGCTCAAAGATACAGGAGGTCAATGAACAGGGGCGAGGAGACATGAATTCAGTGCATGAGCAGATGAGTATTTCAAGACAAGCAATTTAATCATTTGTGAATGGTAAGAACGCGTACCATAACAATCCGCAGAAGAATTGGAGGCACACTTCTAATCGAGAAAACCTATCTGATAGCTCGGCTCAGGTTCAGGGAGGTACAAATGCAATGCTCAGAATGGACAGCGCCATGCTTCGCCGTCTAGCTATCCAAAGGAATGTTAACCATTTCAATTGGATGCTAAAAAAGACTGAGATGGGCGCTATCCCTCCTGAGCTCTGTAATTATACCTACCAGCAGCAATTCATGTCCAATATGCGTTCATTCCAACAACGTATGATCCAGGACAAGAGTTTGGATATACATCTCCGACAGCGCACATGACTGGTCACTGATGGTCACAACGTCCACCTTGACACGAAAGTCGCTCCACTGATTGAGATCTAAAAGACTGCACCCCTAGAATTTCTGCTAGACGCAAGCGTTACACCACCAGAGTGACGATAATTCATTCAACTAATCGAAGAAGTCAAGGAAAGGCAAGCCTATAGAAGACGTTTGGAAGATTCCAATCAAACCTCGCGCAATGGTGGCACAGAAAAGAAACCAAGTTTCTACGACTTCCAGAAGAATTGATGAAGTTTTAACACTTCAGAGAGACACGAACTCAACCCCTCTATAGCAACTTGGGGAGGAAGCAAACACTTTCCCCCTAGAGCGGCTGTAAGACACCAGTAGTAGTAGCAGTAGCAGCAGCAGCAGCGGACTAAGTGATGAAATACGGAGGTGGGTTGTATTTAGAAGCCGTCAAACTACCGTGCTGGTGGAAGAGGAGCGCTGTCATGTTGACTTGGGAGTGCCCCCCGGCCCTTCCTATAGGCTCAGGCCTAAACCCAGACAGACCCCAGCAGCAGCAGGAAGAGGAGCAGTGGCACCACCACTACCACCATCACCACATTTGTTGCTGTGTAGGTGAATCTCTCCTGGAATTCTGTGTGCACTTGAAGACACGCACCCCTGCCCCCTCCTCACACTTTCTCCCAGGGCCCCACCCCACTCACAGGTGGTGAAAAACCTTTCCTTTCCTTTTTCCCCCCCTCCCCCCACTCACACACATGTTATGGTTACAATACTCCTCTCCTCTTCCACTACAGGTAACAGCAGCAGCAGGCCAGGGGATTCTATCCTCCTCCTCCTCCACAAAATTTTTAGGGTTTGCTCCCCAGCTTCATTCATCTGGCACACAGCCCCAAAATCTACATGTCTAATGATTGATTGGTTGGTCTTTAGCAAGCAGGGGAAGGGGGGGGGGCATGGGGCTGGCTGGCTGGCTGGATGTCTTCTTACACTCCAGCTTCCTTCTCCTCATTTAGCAAGTGTGAATGGGGATTGATTCACCACTAATACTGGACTTGTCACCTTTTTATATTTAGATTTTATTTATTGTTTTCCTAAGGCATGAGCCCTATCCTTGTATGGGAGCTGTCAATTCTGCCAGCATGCTTTTGATATTGGATGAGATGGGTGACGTGGATGAGAGTGAGGTGTTTTGTTTCTGAGAATGCCTGATTAGCATAAGATAATGAGGGGTCACATGATGGTGATAGGAATGATTGATTAATAAAAAATAATAAAACTATAAATAAGCATGCAGCCAGCCAATGTAAGCATATCTCCTTAACAGCTTTGTGGTTGGAACCCACCAATAGTAACAACATTGCAGGCTGGCTACCCATTCATATTTGAACCCTACCTACACAAACAATATTATTATTGTAGTTGTGTTTATTATTGTTCCATTGTTTTTTAATGTGGAAAATCCTCCCATCTTTCAAAATGGATATTAGTGTTCTATGATCCAATACAAAATAGGTCTAAAAAGCAGTAGTGTTTAAATAGGTGGGACAATCCAGTCCCATGATTGAAGCTGTTACTTTGACTGGGCAGAACCTGATTGTTGGACACACAAACACACACATTGCAACAAAGAAAACTACATACATACATATTTATTTGTTTATTTAATTTTTCAAGAGTGAAAATATGTATATTTTTATCAGTCAAATTAGTGATTTTGACATGACTGTTAAAAAAATATTTAAAATTATAAGAATCATACATGTGTACATTTTTTTATTTTAAAAAATCATTTGATGTAGCTGAATCATCCATTTTACTTGTGCCTTGAATGCACACTGATGGGTTGGATGCACAGATACACTAATGTTTAATGAATGAGTTTGTGTTGGGAATCTTTTTTTTTCTTTTTTTTTCTTTTTTTTCTTTTTCTTTGTTGTTCTTTTTTTTTTCTATAATTGATTATGTGTAAATTATCATTGAAAAAATAGATTAAAAGATTGAGAATGTGGTTGAAATTTTTGGTATGATATTGTGGTTGTTGTAAACTTGATCTTGCTATATCTCCCACAAGCATGCTAGCTATGTATCAATACAAACTTGGCTTCTTCTACCCTCCAATCACAATGATTTTTTTTTTATTTTTATGTGGATTGATTAGAGGAATATATATATATATATATATATATGCATTATTTATTTTTACAGGATACAATTGAATTGATATTAACATAAGACTATATTTCATGTATTGGTTAGTTATATTTTTGAGGATTGAAATTTTGTTAAAGATCAAAAGATAAAGAAACTATTAGGTAGAAAGAAAGCATGTGTCAATCAGTAGTTGATAGAAGAGACTGATATGTAGCTACCATGGCTTTTTTTCACCATGTTCTTTGATGCTTTCAAATATGAACTGAAAGCATTTTTTTATTGAGTTTGGATGGGCATTTGATTTGGTGTGTAATTGGAGGTATGCACATCCAAAAGCTCAAACATAAAAGAACCTTCAAAGATTTGAAAATGCTTAGATGTGTTGTAATATACACAATAATAGAAAATATAAAAATATTACATGTCTTTGGTTGTAGCTTCTTAGTTAGCTTACAAAGTAACCAAAGTTGAATTTTGAATCTAATCACAAGCTAGTTTATGCTTCTTTTTGGAATTGAATTGCCAGTCGGTTTTTATCAAATAATAATTTTTTATGATATGATGCACAAAAAAAATTGACAAATAAATTCAAAATAAAGGATGAGTGTCATGTTTTCATTGAACATGTAAGTTTGTGACCAATCCATCACCTAGTTAAAAGCCCTTGAGATCTTCACAACATGTTGAAAGATCTTGCAAGGAATTCTACACTTGTAGCTGAATTGACAAAACACATGCCATCCTATTATAATATCAAGGGTCCAAACGTCAACCCCACCACATATATATATATATATATATACACATACTAGGGATGCTCATCCATTGTCAAAGTCCAAGCTTCATTGGTGACCATCAATCAACTAATCATTCTCTACCTTTTCTTACTTTTCTACTTCCGTTTCATTTTTTCATTTTTTATTTTTTCCTCTTTTGGCCTCTGCCCCTTTGTCTCCCATCCATCAGACTTGTTTCTTCCCTAGTCACAAAACCTAAAACCCTACTAATTAGCCAAACCCAGGTGGCAAGCTTCTTCTGAAGATCCCTGACAAGCATTGAGTTGGAATTTTATTTTGATTCATTGGGTGGAATGGGTTTTTCTAGGGCTGCCCAATGGTCTGATTTGGTCATCTTTCTGCATGTGAAGTGAAGTGAACCATCCTGCCAAAGGTCAGACAACTCACTCACACAATCAATTTGGGGGCAGAGAAACTGTGAGGCAATCTTTGTGGAATGAGCAAAGCAAACACACAAGGGAGTAAATGAAGAATATTCCATTTGATGCTCTGCGGGCAGCATACCAACATGTTCATTGACCCTCACTTGCATTGAAGAAAGGCAGAAACTCTCTAGCAAATGGGCTCACACTCCCTCACATGAAAGAATAAATGACATTTTTATAACTAATTGCCTTGCTATTTTCAAGGCATTCTTAGGCATTTCCAAGTTGACATGGGTGTAATTGTTCTTTTCTTCCTCCTAATTATTGTAGTTCCCATTTCAGGTCCACTCAAAAATACTTAAGTTCCTCATTTATGTTGCTGATTCTCCAGAATTTTAGCATGATTTTATTCGCAGCATTTCTTGATGCCAGTGTACAAAAAGCTTGCAAAACCCATCTTCAGTTCATGCACCAGAATTCAAAATTAGACAAAAAATTGTTGTATAATCCCTACATTGGAGGATTTCGTAACACTCCATGTGACTGCTCCCAATGGCTTTTGGGGAATAGGATGCTGCAGTCATCATTCCCAGGAAAGCTCCCAATGCTGTTCACACATGTACAATGCGAATCAGAGTGACTAGTATGATCCTGTAAAGCTACTTAGCAGCATGAACAATCTCCCTTGCTGTCAATGGAACTCACTGGTTTGAAGATTCCATCGGAATAAATAAATGACAGGCTCATCTAAAAATGGAAAGCACAGTCACCAAACATGGTGGAATGGGGGAGATCATGTGTTTCACCTGGAACAGCCTTGGAGATTTGAATGTCATGGGGGGGACTCGTTTAAGATTTGATTTCGTTTTAGGTTTTTGCCACAGGCTTTTCCCATGCACCCAATTGGAGTGTCCTGCAATGAAGGACCCAACTGGAGAAAAGCATACAGGATGAGACAATTCTTAACCTCAATCTATCTTTTTTGATCTTACACAATTTTTTTTAAAATCATGTTCACAAAGTGACAAGGTACAATAAGTTTTAGAAGTAAATAGAAAAAAGAAGCAGAGGGTTTATTTTTTGGGGTGTTGATGTGGTAGGCTCCAGTGCTCAAGAATGTGCCTGTCAGCAGCCTTTGGTTGTCCAAGTTTGTGACCTAATGGCCATTTTCCAGATCCATTCTTGTCATACAGCCCCTCCCTTCAGTTCATAGCACTGCTGCTACCCATAATGAAGCAACCCACTTCACAGAAAATAAAAAAATAAAAAATCAATGACTGCCCAAGACCTGCCCCTGCCCTGCCCCTGCCCACCACACATTCCTCTTGTCTGCACGAAGCTACATGAACCCCCCAGAAGGAAAAAGCTCAATCCTTATCCTTCCACCCTCCTTCACCCATGCTAGTCCTACCGCCTTCTAGAAGCATCCACCAAAAGGCTTTGGCCAAACTGTCTTACTCATGAACTCACTCACTCACACTCCTTCCTTGACCATACCCTCTCCAGCAGAATGGATCTAAAGAAGGGGAAACAAAATACTACTAATAATAAAATAAAATAATAATAATAATAATAATAAACTGTGCTTAGAATTAGGCTGGCAACCATGCTCAGAATGAGGAATAGAAATGATGGCTTGAATGGGGCCAACGTGCTATCCAAAGGGGTGAAAGCACCTTTTGCCCAATGATAAAAGTTGGAGAACAGACAATGCTGGCCCCCCAAATGGGGAGAGGCATTGTTGCTTTGTTTCAAGCTCATTTTGTACATATGCATGTGGTGGACAAACATACTTTTGTCAAATCTTTCATTTGAGCAGAAAAAGATAAATCCAGAAAACTGTGTTCATTATGTTGCCAAGATTCCAAACACGTCAATAATTGGCGATTTTGGATTGTAGCCCTGGAAACGCAATCTTGTCCTTTACTAAATTAAACTAGAGCAGCTAAATCAATCAATATTTTCTTATCTCCTGTTTACTTGTCCTCTCTAAGTTCAACCAATCTCTATCCCTAATCACTTTTTATTTCTAAAAAAATTTCACATGGCAAAAAGAAATCATCACACAATTCATTACTACTGCGTGATAGGTAAGAATGAGTAGTAAGGGGGACGGAGTTCTGAAAGGGTACACATGTTTTCAACGAGCCTCAGTTGTCAACAGCGGGTGGAACTCCTCCACTGATTGGCACGGGGATGTAGCTCAGATGGTAGAGCGCTCGCTTAGCATGCGAGAGGTACGGGGATCGATACCCCGCATCTCCAATGAGGGAGTGACTTTTGCCGATTCTTCTCGGCATACATGGACCATGACTCAAATTATCTACTTTCAAATCGTGATGATTTATGATTATATTCAGTTTTATTGATTTTATCCACACTTAATTTTGTCGTGCAAAAATGTTGTAGATATTGTGTTGTAAGAAATCCTAATTTTGCAAATTGTATCAACTTTTTTGGATTCTTTTATAAAAATCTTAAGCATCCAGATTTATATCTTGGTTGCAAAATATCTAAAAATACATTATCCAATTAAATTTACCAACCAAAGTTTAGACCAATACTCTTACTTAGATGTAATATATTATTAACACAACATCACCAATATAGCCTAAAGATCCATTACAACCTGCAAGAGAAGAAAGAACCAAGTAAGTCAAAAAATAAATATTTATTATTTGGTTATTTACAAGCATAAGTCTTTTAGTTATATTTCTTTATAACATTAACATGTGAAATTAGAAAATCTGTATGAAATTAGCATTCTATGTTTGATTTGATTTGATTTTTTGTATTTTCAAACCATCTATAATAATTATCAGAACCTTTATCAAGGTATTAATGGTATAGAATATAGTAATAATATTTGAGTTTAACCTTGCAATAATATATTTTGATATATCAAGAAAATGTATATCCTTTTTATTATTATATTTGTTCATGAGAGCTATTTCCAATGCATCTTCTAACCTTTAAACAAAGTCCCTTTTGAATTCATTATTAAAATATGGTTCTTCCAGTAAATGTTCTTCTTACTTCCATGAATTAACATGAGAAGATGGATTAGCTTTCAGAATGTAATCTGCAAGCCCTTGTTATTGTGCATCTTGATGGAATCTATTCCTTTGTTAGTTTAAAAAGAATGGAGGAATAGATCTTTTTTCTTATGGGATAATAGTTTTTTTAAGGATGACACCATTATTTTCTTCTACTCTAATTGTTTTTTTTAGAAACTCATTTTCTAACCTATTGACTTCTTTTATAGCTATATTTCTTATTTTGTGGTTACATCACTTTATTAGACAATGTTGAGCAGTGTGCTTAAATTCTCTATAATATAAATACACTTTATTTCATATTGTAATTTGTAGAGAAATTGGTTGATGAGTGCAAAATCAGCTCACTTAATATCAATCACAAATTGTTGAAATTATGAAGCATATAATATTATTGATTAGTTGCTTTGTTGCAAAATATAAATCTTGTGGATTGAAACACAAATTGCATTATATTTTCTTTACATAGATCAAAATTCAACCAAAAAAGCTTTTAATTTATTTAATATTAGATTAAATTATTTTAAAAAAGATGAAATTCATGATAAAGCAAAACTTGAAGTAGTGTTCCAATAAACATAACTTGTAATCTTGGAGTTGGATAGATTTGACAATGAAGTTCAATCTTAAATTAAACTTTTATGATGAATCTTAAACTTTGATCTTGTACCATCAAACTTCTTGAGCAAGACAATTTTGGATTCTCTAATACTTGAACAATGTTCCACCATAAGAGAAGTACAATACTTTGATGTAGATGTTGAAGCAAATTTGAACATTTCTACATATGCACTTCTTATCAATCTTGTTTCTTCTTGTGGTGGTAAATTGAATTAATTTATTGTAAGTATTAATTCTCTCATTTATTCTTGTATTTTTGTTATTACATTCTTCATTTAAGCAAGCATTCTTATCATAATATAATATTAAAAAAGATATCTAATATTACTTATAACAAGTAAAAGAGATGACTTAAAAACAAAAAAAAATCTCAACACAATGTAAGACCAAGCATATCAAAATAAAACTAAAAGTAACTAAACAAAATGGAATTCAAAAGACAGGATTGAATAGAAGAGAATAAAACCAAACAAAACCAAACAAAATCAAACAAAACCAAAAAAAACCAAACAAAATAAAAATAAAAAAATAAAAAATAAAAAACCTAATAGAATAGAACAAAAAAATCAAACTTTACCAAGAGAAAGAGCTTAAAGCCATATCTCACCAAATGCTCCAAATGGCTTCAGTCCTTCATACTTATATTTTTTTCAACTATCGTAAAACTTTCTAGAATGTCCCTAATGGTGGATTCTACTAAGATAATTGCTCTTTTAGAAGATTTTAGGGGTGGATTCTACCATGAAAACTATCCTAAGCCTTTCTAGAAGGTTCTATGGTAGATCCCATATGAACTACTATCCTAACTTCAATTCTAGAAGCTTCTCAAAAACAACTTCAACTTCATATCTTTATGTGCAAATATTACAACCATCCTATTCATGCCCTATTATATGGATAATCTCCATCTTCTAATATATTTATGTTTAATCAAGAAAAAGAGATAATCCACACTTATATAAGAAAAGATAAAGTTTTGATATTGTAAATGCAATCTTGTAAATTTTTCAAGGTTAAGAACTCAAAGAATGTAAATAATCAAGTGAAAGATTTCTCTAAGAAAGATGAGAAAAGAAAAGAAAAAAGAAAATATGTATATTCAAGAAGAAATTGAAATAACTACTATCAAAGACTAGAAAACTAGAAATTCTTAAAACTAGACTAAAGTAAGAAAAGAGTTGACAAGAGTGAAGAAGGCTTCACTCTTACTTCTATATATACTATCTAACTAAGAGTTATGAATGATATTCTACAAGACCTCTAACATGCGTCCAATTTACAAGACACATGTTTAACTTATAAGACAAGTTTCCTATATTTATCCTAAATGGCCAACTTATACTACAAGTCAACATGTGTGATATGTGGCAAATTCCATGGCCAACTTTTCCACCTATCAATCACCTCAAAACTTGTAAAAAGTCAAATGTGTATCTATAAAGCTTTTAAAATGCTTCACTATAAGATATTTACAAATCTACTTACTTTTATTAACTTCTATCTAATTTCTTTAATCTAATTAAATATATATATATATATATATATATATATTTGTGATAGTATTTATGTAACTTGATTAGATCTCATAGAACACTTTTATTTCATTTTATGTTATTTTAAACATATATTATAAATAATTTATTTTCTACTAGGAAGTTTGAGTTGAGTCCAATTAGAGCGCTTAAGAAGAGACTTAATTTACTTAAGATTTTCTAGATCTATGCATATATATTTTTTCATTGTTTCATTGAGGTTTTTAGGAATCAAAAAAGTAAATTCTTATTCATTATTTAATAGGTTCATTTAATAATAATTCTACACCATAAGAGATTAGATAATAGAATTAAGATTTATTTTAGAGATGAATCAAATCAAATCAAACATAGAATGCTAATTTCATACAGATTTTCTAATTTCACATGTTAATGTTATAAAGAAATATAACTAAAAGACTTATGCTTGTAAATAACCAAATAATAAATATTTATTTTTTGACTTACTTGGTTCTTTCTTCTCTTGCAGGTTGTAATGGATCTTTAGGCTATATTGGTGATGTTGTGTTAATAATATATTACATCTAAGTAAGAGTATTGGTCTAAACTTTGGTTGGTAAATTTAATTGGATAATGTATTTTTAGATATTTTGCAACCAAGATATAAATCTGGATGCTTAAGATTTTTATAAAAGAATCCAAAAAAGTTGATACAATTTGCAAAATTAGGATTTCTTACAACACAATATCTACAACATTTTTGCACGACAAAATTAAGTGTGGATAAAATCAATAAAACTGAATATAATCATAAATCATCACGATTTGAAAGTAGATAATTTGAGTCATGGTCCATGTATGCCGAGAAGAATCGGCAAAAGTCACTCCCTCATTGGAGATGCGGGGTATCGATCCCCGTACCTCTCGCATGCTAAGCGAGCGCTCTACCATCTGAGCTACATCCCCGTGCCAATCAGTGGAGGAGTTCCACCCGCTGTTGACAACTGAGGCTCGTTGAAAACATGTGTACCCTTTCAGAACTCCGTCCCCCTTACTACTCATTCTTACCTATCACGCAGTAGTAATGAATTGTGTGATGATTTCTTTTTGCCATGTGAAATTTTTTTAGAAATAAAAAGTGATTAGGGATAGAGATTGGTTGAACTTAGAGAGGACAAGTAAACAGGAGATAAGAAAATATTGATTGATTTAGCTGCTCTAGTTTAATTTAGTAAAGGACAAGATTGCGTTTCCAGGGCTACAATCCAAAATCGCCAATTATTGACGTGTTTGGAATCTTGGCAACATAATGAACACAGTTTTCTGGATTTATCTTTTTCTGCTCAAATGAAAGATTTGACAAAAGTATGTTTGTCCACCACATGCATATGTACAAAATGAGCTTGAAACAAAGCAACAATGCCTCTCCCCATTTGGGGGGCCAGCATTGTCTGTTCTCCAACTTTTATCATTGGGCAAAAGGTGCTTTCACCCCTTTGGATAGCACGTTGGCCCCATTCAAGCCATCATTTCTATTCCTCATTCTGAGCATGGTTGCCAGCCTAAGTGACAAGTGGGGCTCGTTGAAAACATTTGTACCCTCTGAGAACTCCGTTCCCCTCGCTAAGACTCACCCAACTTTGAAAACGATGAGAGTAACTTCAGAGAACTTTTGCAGAATGTGCAATTGATTTGAAATATGTTATTGCTTATAACCAAGAGACACATAAACTTGAAGTTAATGGCCATGGTGAGTATTTATTTGGACGCTTTCCGAACATCTGCGAAAATGCTCCAAATTAAGACTAGGAACACATGATAAAAAGGTGGAATCGTCTAGTATCCAGAGTTCGAAGACAAAAATCTACTCGAGCCATTAATATTTTCCAATACGTCTTTAGGGTCATAAAAGTTGGCAATGCTCCTTCAAAAGAAATTGGCAACTTCGGAGAGAAAATTGATATCCACTGAAAACATGTCCTGAACTACCTGAGACAAAACAAAATCTTAAGGTTTCTTCCAAAACAAAATCCATATCCTTATTCTGAAGCACAAATTTTGCTCTTCAGAGTCACTCGAACAAATTTCTCATAGCTAGTATCCCGTATACAACTAAGAGCAGCAGCAAAGTGACGACGCAGTGAGCTGATTCACGTTGTGAGACAAATAAAATCAGTAATACAGCGTTTTACTGTAGAGATTTTCCTGCCACTAGAAATGCAATGGAAAAAAGCATTCACGCCGGAAAGAGGCTTTCACAATGCTCATCTTAAGAGCAAGCAACAAACCAATTCATAGAGAGCACTCTTTCTGCAAAATCAGATCGCCAAGGCACAGGTAACAAGTAGGCTTCTTACTCGTGACGAACCTTCTTGTGATCTCGGTCAGACCAGTCCCTATCTTTGTGATCACCCCGGTGACGTTCCCTCTCACCATCTGGACGATGTTGATCGTACCTGCTAGTTAAAGATTAATAATCAGTACAACCAAACCACCACAACCTTGAAAAACATATCTCAGTTACTGACATGGTAAACAAATTCACTATATCACAATCACAGTGCCTCACATTCCCTGGTTTCAAAAACTCAACGGTGATGCAGAACCAGTGAACTGTGCTCATTAGAACTTCGAGAGATGAATTCAACCTGAATGCTGTAGCAATTTCTAGACAAAATCTGTCACTTAGAAAGCCTGCATAATGGTATATCGTGAGAGAAACAGAAGACATTCATGTGAACTATAAGCTTTGCATATTAAAAAAACACTACGAGGTCCAATAGGTACCTGTGATGTGAATGGTGATAGTAGTGGTCCCGGTTATGGGGAAAGTGCCTTCCGTCCTTGTAGCCATCCTTTCGATTCCCATACTGTTCACGACTTCCATGGTGTCGTTTTTGAGCCCCAGGACTCAAGCTACGGTCAGAGAGGGACCTCTTCTCTGCTGATCGTGGTGGAGACCTAATAGTACTGCTTGTGCTCGGCACTTCACCCTCTTCTACCCTCTCAGGAGAACGATCCCTTTGCGCCCGGTTGTCCCTATCTACATCCATATGGTCATTACGTTCCAGTGACTTTCCCTGAAGGCAACAGCACGCATATTAGAATCTGATTAGTGAGCATCTACAACGCCTGGTGGAGCCAACCAGATTAGCAACCAAGGAACAGAAATCCAAGCAGCAGAGTTGGATAGGAGCAACCACGGAAGGACTATGTGAAAATTTCAAATTAAGAAAACTTCATTTGTGATTTTGAAACGTTTAAAATATAGGGTTTAGGCATCACATTTCTGAAAAAAAGTTAAGGTCTGTCTCAAGTTTTAAGGACTTCACAAAGCTAGATGTTTCAAACTATACTCATTTCAGCACCATTGTTGTAGAAGAAGGTTAACAGCAAGAAGACTTGTTTCTTAACCTAGTATTATAAATGCTCCATCCAGAGGTATGAAAGGTACCTGCTTCCTTTCGTGTGCATATGATTCCTTCTCCTTCACAATTTTCTTCCTGTTTGAAGCAGCAAAATCACCCTCGGCCACTCGTTCTTTCAAATTAATCACATCATGCTCAACCTTAGTACCCTTCACCTCCCCCTCCTCTTTCACCCTAGACTTTATGGTACCTGATTGATATTCCTTGCCACCTCCAAAGTCATGCTCGCCTCTTAAGGGCTTCCTATCCTTCCTCTCTTTCCCAAACTTCACCGCCTCTGCTGCAGCATCCACTCCGCTCTCAAGCTCCCTTTCCAGCAGCTCTTCTTCATTCGTTGGTTCATGTTTAACACCTGGAGGTTTCAACTCGGACCCTACCCGTGCTTTCCTTCTTTTCTCTAACGCTGCTTTAATCTTGTCCTTATTAACTTCATCCAAACTTACAAACTCTTTTTTCCTGTTCTTCACTTCTGTTTTAGTAAAACACTCCACATTCTCGGGATTCGAGACCGTGCTTGCCTTCTCTTTGATCTTCTCCTTTCCATTCCAAGTCTCGTTTCCTTTTCGTCCTCCGGCATCATTCAGCTCAACTCGAGAAACATTGGTTTTCGCCTCCTCTCGGTATTCATTGTTTGCTCTCAGAGTCTCCTTTTTTACCACTGTCTCCTGCTTGTTTCTCCCGTTCAAAGCCGGCACTCCAGATGTATCTGGAATGACATTATGCCTAGCATCTGAAGGTCGATCGGAAGGAGGGTCGCTGTAAGCACTTACCGTATTAGGAGTGTACAATGATGACGATGACTCCATCCTGCCACCAACATAATCATCATCTCGCTGGCTAAAAGTTTCATCCAATTTTAGTTGAACTTCTGATTTTGCCAAAGGGCTTTGATGATCATGATGATGATGATGACCGTTTGTAGAAGGGGATTCTACAGGAGCATGGCCACGATTCATTTCTGAGGGGCTTGGATCATTGGCAAGGGAGCCTGTCGGACCATTGGATTTGTTCTGCTCATACAATTCCAGCATTTGATTGCTTACTTCTGCAAACCAGACAAGGCTTTAGTAAAATAGAGCTTGGATAGTAGCATGATAGTAGAGTTTAGGCATCTGCTGGAATGTGAACGAGGTGACCAACCTTCCAACTGTCTAGGGGTTACTTCAAACTGCTGCCACCACACCTTGTCTCCATCTTTGGGCAGATTCACTTTCAAAAACTTGGCAGCCAAGAAGATAGCTCCCGCAGCAATATGATGAGGCTTGAATTGCAGGCACAACGATGTGCGAAGACTGCACAACCCTTTCCCCTTGCCTCAGCTATTCTCACTTGCAACAGACATGCTCATTAAACATGTTCTTCTGTAATATAGCTTACCTGGCAAATCTCTAAGGACAACAATATGACTGTGTGAGCAAAGTAACAACTATTCTCTGACCAGGGAACCTCACTGGATGATACACTCATTCAAAAAAAGAAGCAAATGGAAAACACAATACACCAAGTATACATACGATTTGTCAAGGTGAAAGAATCGAAATTGCCCTACCATAATCACAACACCTACTCTGAAGGCAAATATAACTCTTTTTAGCAGCAATAAGATATTCCGGTCCTACTTAACCAACCTGCACGAACTCCAAGGTATAAACTAATTGAGTTGCGCAGGAAGCAGGGAAAGGGGCAACATCCCCAGAGCAATGCAAAATAGTACAAGACCCTGATAAATTTAGTGGTTCTTGCCATACTCACCCATCATTTACAAAATTCCAAGCAACCTGCGCCAATGTATTCTGAGCTACTTTGAACTTCTTGATAGCTGCCACCAAGGGTTTGTATGGATGATGTACATTTAGGTCAAAGCCCAAAGTGGTCAGCAATAATCGCTCACCCCCCAATACCAGCTCCTTTTGGTCTTCATATACATCCTAACGAACAAGGAGAGAGCTCCACATAAGAAGAGGCCGCAAGTGATTACAACAGTTTCCTATTTTCCAAACACAGCCTCGAGCAAGCCCCTTTAAATATTCGAAGTTGAAATGTTACGCAGGTCCAAAGGAACCTTAGCACTATCACGTCATTCTAAAAAAAATACTTTACTTCTAAATTGAAGGGCCCAAGCCAAGGAAGACCCCAGGCATTTAAAATCTCCAGTCCCAATCAGCTAAAAGAAAAGCTTGGCATCGAAGTATACCTTTTGTCTGATTCGCTGCACAGCAATAGGATCCTTTTTGAACCGAATTTCGTAAGAGAACATGATGACTTCTCGAAGCGGCCGAGGAGTCTCCTCCACTTTCCCAGCCAGAAACATACATATAGTTGCGACCATCTGCCAGCATACACACAACACAAAACAATTCATATAATGACAACATAATTCCTTGTAAGAAAAGGTGCAGACAAAACTGCTTCTAATTCTTAATAATAAGTACGTTCCAAACCTGAAGATGGAGATACACTCACGTGTCTGTCATTCTTCTTATGCGATTGACGATGGAAAAACCGATGGCAAAACACAATGGCTGTTGCAATAGTCACCTGAGGTCTGCGTCATCTCATAGAAAAGCGGCACATGTTATTGCCGAACTACGAAACAAACATACTATACTAACAATCTAAGTTCAGTATGTCGCAAGATTTCTTAGCTGAACCTCGGAATCCAACACACTTCAAAACAAAGCGGAAACAAAGTGGCATGCAAATCCAAAACGTGGAAACCATATTAACTGTACACTAATACCAGGATCGAATTCTTACACTTTCAGTCGCATGCCAAGGTCTTGCAAAAACGTGCAGTAAGACTTCCGAAAGTAGGTCTCTTTCTTAATGTCGATTCCATCCAACCTTGAAGGGGACTGTTTCTCAATCTCGTCCCGACTGAAATACCAATTAGCGCTTGAGTGATCAGGTTCCTCGAGCTTTCCATTTCCAGTGCTGGCGCCCGCTAAGGCTAATTGCGCTGTAGCATCTGCGCCACCTAGTAAACCTGCCATAGCAGAGTAATCTAGAACCTAAACCTTGTAACTCCCAGTTCTTTTTTCCTCGTCCAGGAAGAAAGTCTTTCAAGTGGAACTATCTGCAAGCTGCGACAGAAAAGATCTCCAGATTGAAGAGGTGAAGTCTCCAGGATCTGGTCCAAAGAGAACGATAGCTTGTTCATATCCTCAACAGCACCAGCAATGAAATTCTTCGCTCCGCATAGATGACTCATACATGTGAAATCATAGTCAAATCACATGGTCACTGGAACCTGCTTCCTTCGTATCAAAACTTGTATTCTAAAGAAGCTTTAAGCTCACATATCAAGGATATCATGATCGCGGACCGTCAGAATATTAAATCTTACACGATCATCGGAAAATTCCGATAAAAATACAAAAGATGAATCTTCTCTTCTGTGTTCTAACGAATGAACTAAGACAGCTAGCTCTTACAAAAAAAAATCAAAAATATTTATTTATTTATTTAAATAATAATAAATATCGCTGTGGGTGCATATGTAATAGAGACACGACCTCTATCACGGATGTAACTCAGTGAGAGCAGGAAATCGGAAATACAAGAAAGTTCCGAAAGTATCTACCTCACAATTCTAGGACAGGACGGGGAGAAGAAAAACTTTTAAATCCCCGAACGAGAAATATGAGCTTGGTCTCAAGGAAATTTAACCTAAAAGAAGTGTTGAGGTTGGATAAAACCAGCAGAACAGAGCAGGAGCATACAAAGCGCAGTGCTGCACCCAATGGATCTGCAACAAGGATCGGCACGGAGAATATGAAGCAGATTATGCCATATAAGAATCGTCACCCTGAGCCATAAACTGCGACAACAGAATCCGAAAGTTACAAACATGCAAAGAAATAGCTAAGGTCTCTGTATAGAGGTGCTTTTGCGTTTCTTCTAAAAACTAAGAAACGCAAAAGCACCTCTTTAATGCTGATGGAATCAAATACAACCAGCTCAAACCTCATCTCCACACTAAGGTCGCAAATGCACAGATGTTATACTTGATGATCTATTATCAACGTATCGTTCACAAACTACGGCAAAAACATATCACTTTGTAAGAAGACCAGCCTCACCATCGGGTAAATTAGGGGTGCGAACGTCACAAAATAAAGACCTTTCCTTTGCGCTCACAATTCCTTTATGAAAATGTCTGCGATTTGTAACCTAACTGACAAGTTCGACTCTCGTATTCATTGGAATTCCAGACATTGTACGGTAAAACATAAACTTGCGACGGACTCAGCTCCAGCAGATTCAACCCACTAACCTACCTGTGCATGTTAAGCTCTACTGCAAATGCACATTTTCTCGTGCTTATCCTCTCTCAAGTTTCACGACACGTCTGAGCGAAATCCTCTAAAAACCAAAATTCAGCTCAAGCACAACTAGATTACAAGACTGCTGACTCAGAAAACAGAGCCTCCCCATACAACCCAAATAAATTAATTAATAAATAAAAACGGCCATTTTCTTCACTCATACGTGGTGCACTCAGCTCCTAGTAATCAAGTAGAATCTCGCCCCAATTCCACTCCGCTTAAAATCCTAAAACCCCAACCCCCCATAAATCATCCAAATCAACCCCAATTCTCAAAACTACAAAGAAGTCGATAACACATACCAATCCAGCCCGACGAAATCGCAATCCCAAAGCCGAGATCCGCAACAACCACCACTATCACAGCCACGGAAACTCGCCTCAATGACTGGAAAACGCAAACGCCTCGACAATCCGGGGGGGGGGGGGGGGGGGGGGGAGAGCCTCACACCTCGAGACAAAATTGGACAAATTCAAAACCCTCCCCCGCTCTCAATGAACCTCTTCTCCTTCCCACATCACCGCACAAGGGCTCCTCATGAACTCAACCCAGATTCAAGCGCCCCACTAGGCCTCCCCTTGCAAACCCCACCTTCACATCCGATCCCCCAACGATTCTTTCGAGAAGGAAGCTAAAAATGACTCAATCCGCGGGAAAAACGGACAAAGGGGTATCACACGAAGCGGGAGAAGAGGGGCGTGTCGGAGAGAAAGAAAAGAGTAGTAACGAAAGGGCAAACAGGGGCTGAGAGGACCGGCAAGAGCGATGGTGGACGAGAGAGAGAAGCCACGTCGACGACAACAACGACGACGACCACGGCAAACCCTAGTCCCGGAGCACACACGCACCGGCCTTGCACTCATCCCCCCATTACGGTGTTGATCCCCCTTCATATCCGCGGTTTCAGGCCTTTCCAATTCCATGGTCTTGGGTGCCTTTCATTTCCTGTTTCCGGGCCCCTGACTTTTGTAAATGGAAAATTGCCATTGTCGTAGCATCACAGTGTAATGCAACTAAAAGTGGGCTTTAAATTGTGGAAAAGTTCAAACTCTTCATGTTCTTGGGTTCATAAAAGTTTGTGCACTCAATTGTTCTACAAACATTGTTTTTTTAATACTATAATTGAACCTTTGGTGTTATTTGGGCAAGTCTTTCTTAAGGAATTAAGAAGGTTTCTTGTAGTCTTTAATTATGAAGTTTTTATTGAAGAAAAAGAACTTTGAAGTCATAACACAGCATCAACGAGGCTGCACACAAAAAGAGTATGAAGTAAGATATTTCTCACTTCCAACACCCATTACTTTTAGGTGGTGGTTGCTGCCCTAAAAGACAACTTCCACTCTTTGATTTTTACACACATAGTCCTAGGATCCTTTGTCATTTAACTTACCATGAGGGTATCCTATATCCAACACTAATTACTCTTATTTATTCTTTAAATATTCTTTAGTTGATACTTTATTTTCTTGACTTTGAATCTTAACCCTTGACCTCATCCTATATCCATAGGATGTCCTTTCTATATACCAAGAGTCAACTTTTTGACTATTAATAACTTGCTTAAGGTAATAACTTTTACAAGGTAAGTTATTTCACTTTTGCTTATGTTAACAATTTTGGTATCTAAAGTCTATGTAGAGAAAATATTGTGATTAAAAAAAGATAGTTGATTTCAAGTGATTCTATATTTTCATTGTGTTTTGATTGTAATTAAAACTTGCAAATTTTTTGGAAGCAAAAAATGAATTGTTTTATAAATTAATTCACTTTATTTTGAAATAATATTTTGTACTATTAAACAAAAATAAATATAAATTTTTAAAATATTTTTTAAGATTATAATCCATTGTTTTTGAAAATCTAACAATTTTTATTCCTGCACTATTCAAATATTCATAAAATCATTTTACACCAATTTTATTATTGTTTTAACTTTTTGACATCTTTGCTTCTAATTTTCATTTATAAATTTGTAAGAAATAGAAAGAAAAACAACAAAATATATCTAAACCAACAAATAATAATTATTTAATGAGATTCTATGTTAATGATGAAACAATTTTGATATGAAGGAAGACACTAAATTTGAAATGAAAAACTACAATTCAAAACCATGCTTTCTTACAAATAGTCTTAGATGCTATAAATTCCAAAAAACACTCAATAGATTGTGTATATATATAGATGAATATGTTTAAGAGATATTAATGAGTAATATCATAAATCTAAAAATTAGATTACAAACTCATGAATACAAGAAAGAAAATTGCAACAAAAAACAAAAAGAAAATATAGACTTTTTGTATAATTAATCAAGCATTAAAATTTCAATACTAAATTTAAAAATAAATTAAACTAAAAATAAATTAAGACTAAGACCAATTTAAAATATATAAATATAAATATATATAATAGTAGAATCTGGGTATTTAGCAATTCATGTAATTGATAATGTTTGTAAAATATATATTCATAGTATTAAGGATAAATTTAGGATAGTAATTTTCTAAATTTAAGCAGCATAAATTAATAATGATTTGATAATATAAAAGGCTTGTTGAATGCCAAGTGAGACTCATTGTATTCAATTCTTCGTGTTTTTTTGCTTGGTAAGATGATTTGAAAATTAGTTATTTCCAATTCTTATTGCTCCAACTTACATTAGTCCAACTTCAACATACATGCACTATATTCTATTGCATAATGAAAAACCAAACTAACAATGTTAAATTCATAATTTTATAATAAGAATATTTTTAACACAATTAAATTTAAATACAAATTTTTTCATAGAAAAAAAAAATAATAATAAGACTCAATAATGTTAATTCTAATAAATTAATATTACAATACAAATATTTGAGAGGATGCTAACAAATCTCTATTATCTTTAACCATAGTATAAATATTTTCAACTTTGCACTTTTAATGATTTTGTGGAAAAAACTTTAAACTTGAAATCTCATAAATTAAGAAAATTATACTAAAATATCTTTCTTGTAATATAAAATTGGATTTTTAATCCAAATAACCAAATTACAAATTTATAGTACTATTTGTTTTAATAGTGTTAAAAATATGTGTGCAATCAGTAATATGACATTAAGTCAGTAAAATTATTTAAATATGGAACAATATAGTGTTAATGGATTGTTAATAATCTGTTTTTAATTCTCTTGGACATATTTCATTTATACTTGAGATCATGCAGAACTTTTACTTTTAGTTTGTTTTGTAATACATTATCTTGCACATTGACACAAATGAATTTTGTTTTTTGTTTTTTTGTTTTCTTTAGTGATAAAAAGTTTGATTTTTTTTTATTGTTTATATAAATACTTTACTTTAACTTGAAATAAGTAATACCATATTGGAGTTAACAAACAAAATAAATGAACATAAATAAAGATTATGTACATAGCATAGACTCAAAACTTGTGTAACACAACAGATTCAATAGAACATTGTTTTGCTTTATTTGCATGACTATGATATTGCAGTGCTGAAAAATTGCAACAATGAAATGTATGACAATGTGTCCATGTCACATTGAAGCATGTCACAAGGTTTTGCTTCAAAGAATTGTTGATCTCATTTTTCAAAATGCAACATCCCAAAGCATCCAACAGATGTTCAACAACTACAAAGGCTCTGCTACGTTCATGCTTCATGATTATATGGATTCAAACTGATTACATTAAGAATGTTACTAAAGGAATGTATCAAGTGATTTTTATGAAATGGAGGCATCTTGTAGACACTTGGCTCCACCCAAAATGAGTTTTCACGAAGCTATGTTATTTGTCCGCAAGACACGATCTCGTTTGGATACGATCCCCTATTATCCTGTCAAAATCACTAAATAATTAGCGATTCACGTTGTTGGGTTTTCACATTTTTTGTCAAGAACATGCAAATGTGTCAAACTGAAGGGTGAACAAAAATCACTTTCAGGTACGTTGATTGAGATCTAATTCAAGAGAGGATCCCTTGTGTCAGCCCTGATTACCATGAGCTTAGGTGCCCTTGGTCGCAATTTTAAATTGAGCACACAGTGAAAAATCAAACACTAACAACCATATCCCATCACAAAAAAAGTGATTCACAAATGTCTGATCTATCTCGATCACTGATCTTTGGGTTTTAAAAAGAGCTTTTCATCTTGATGGAGCACAGGGATTTGAACAAGCAACAGCATTGTCGGGATATGTCCAATAGGTTGTATGGTTACCAGACAGGACTATCGCTAGAGTCAGGAGCAAAACTGAAATGGTGCACGAATATGAGCACCAGAGATGGAACTTAGACTGCACGGAGTTTAGGGTTCGTGAAATGGTGCATGGGTACGACTCTCAATCCACTCTGTTCTGTGAAGTCTAGGCTGAAGTGTCCATTGTATCAGTAGTTCCTGTGGCTGACTCTGCGGCTGTTTCAGACGAGTCCTCAATCATGGCGTCGCCTTTCTTACCTGCCACAATAGTCCACACTCAGTACGACATTATTATGTTCGACAATGACTAACCACATCTTCGAGCAAATTTTGAACGCTCTCCAAATTTGATATGGAAGGCGATCTGGCAAACCATACGATAGAATAGCACTGAACAAAGAATTCTTACACAACAAAAATTGCAGGGATGCTTAAGGTAGTCCTCACCTTTTTTCTTCTTACCACCACCCTTCTTTTTGGACTTAGTACCCAAAGCCAACCAAGCTTTGATCTCTGGGTCCTCGGGAACTTTGGTCGACTGACATTCTTGAAGTGGCAGACCAGTTATCTTATCGGATCCGTTGGGCATGAGCAATACAGTGAACTTAATGTGGGCTACGCAGTCACCTGCCAGTAAAACATGGGACATGCTTGAGTAAGAATTATTTAATGCATCGTACTCCACCTGAGCAAAAAAAGATGCAACATACACCTGTGCAGAGAATGCACGTAGCCAAAACAGGACACGCCAAGCAGCTAGTGCCATCATCATGTACTACAGTTGTCCCACATGGTCAGCGATAGAGGGTTACATACCGGGCTTTTCGTGAAGAACAGGGTAGGGCTGAAGCAGTTCATGGTTAACACACTCCACGATACCAAGGCGGGCCCTCTTCTCTTCTAGAGCTCTGAATAAATTAGCAGCACGAGAGCGCAAATTACATGCTGAAGACAAATAAATACCAATAGAAAATAGGTGTAGAATGCAGATGTCAAGAAACACTACACGTGAACAACGAAGATACATGAAGCAGAAAGAAAAGAAAAGAGGAGAAAATAAAAACGAATATTACTTCCCACACAGATCATAGTGATAAGTAAAAAAGAGCTAAAAGAAACATGAATTATGGAGGAAAAAATAGCGCTCTACGAGTTGCAGAAAGCAGTACCTAGCAGTGAAAGGCATAATAGGGAACTTGGTATTGATTTCGCTGAAGATGAATCTTGATGCCTTCATTTTCAGGTGATAATTCTTGTCCACAGCCCTCTTATACACTGTGGTCTGCTTCTCATCTAACAACTTGGGCTGCATCGGAACAGTGATGAAACATTAATGCCATGGTCCTGAAGGACTTCAGTTAAGTTCAAAGATAACTATCTGCTATACCTATAATTAAATGAAGGTAGAATGCCCAGTAATGTGATACAAAAGCCTGGCCTTTTAGCATAGTTCTTAGAAGTTCTCGACAAACTTGTATGGTGAAAAATAATCCAGTGCAGCGAGTGGTATACTGATAGGAATACCTTTCCATCACCCGTACTGGTCACGATGTCAATTGCATAGACCTCGTTTTCCTCGAACTCGGCATCATCTACACGCGTTTCAGGGTTCGATACACTCAGGATTACTTTGTTAGCATCGATGACAAACTGCTTGAGCTGATGACTCAACACACCCTCGGCAATCTTGCAATCGTAGGCAGCCGCTACCTTCTGAATTGCATCGGTCACGTCCTTGTTCTGCGAAAGAGAATCATTTTTTCATTACTATCATAAATATTTGAACAAACCATAATGAAGCAAAAACCAGTGAGTTTAATATGAAGTGAGACAAACAGAAGCATACCTTCTTTCCAGGCCTGACTAGGCGAAGCGCAACTTCTGCAGCTGTATGAGCAGCAGCCAGAACATCCGCGGCACGACCAGTTACAGGTCCTTCGCTAAGAACATGGGTGTGTGCAACGACGGCTATAAAACCATCAACATGGCAGCCTAGATCTCTGCAATCCAACCAAATATGGTTCAATACTGTGAAAACACTGAAGAACCAGTTGACCAAATGGAGACCATTGTACACTTACAGGAAAGTGTCGCCTAACGTTATTTCAGTTATAATCGTTACCTTGCAGACGAGAAAAGTATTAATGTATTAGATAGAACGGGAAAATCCGTATAATATCAGCTACGGTAGCCAAAGTCTTCGAATGAAAACCCAAAGGGCGTAGTATTTCCTGCTGTAAGGGATAGAAAAACTAACAACACGTAAATGCTTAATTAACCCTCTTCAAGACTTACATTTTGACAATGTCATTTGCTGCAAGAACAGATTCGTCGCTGGCCAAAGGCGAGAAGTGGCATACGGTGTTGTTGACAGAGACACAAGTGGGAAATGCAACTCCCTTGTCAATTTTTTTCTTGGAGTTCTTGTACATGAGCGCTGTTAGACTGCCAGAGAAGAGATTTTGTCAGCAGACGTACACGATCAACTCTATCGCTTTAAGAGAAGTGGTTCTACGCGACATTACTGTACAACAGTGCTTGCTGACAATCCTTTGAAAGTTCGCTTAGCACTGAAATATAAAATACTGACCCTGTACACTAGAAACAGGCACGGCGAGCGACCAAAGAGACACATTCTCACGTACACAAACTCGAAATTACACAACTCACATTCCTCAAGCTGATGATCACGTTAAATGGTTTCTCATGATTAACTTTGTCAAGAGAGCTCTCATGAGATAGACATTGTCATTGAAATCTGCAATGACAAAAGGAAAGAAATAACCAGCTGACTCACTCGCGAATCGAAGAATCGCCCTTCTCGCAAAGGTCGACGATCTTCGCTCCTGGCTTGCAATCGGCCAGGACTGCTTGCAAGGCCTCTGCGAGATTCAAGTAGAAGCGGCACCAAAAACCCCAAAATCATCATCTGATCCATGGCAGCATCAAAGCACTTTCTGCTCTAACCTATTCTCGAGGCATGCAGAGCTGCATAAACATGCATGTTCCTGCTCTCAAAGTGTGATCTGAGATATAATCAATATCTATAATTCCATTCCCACCTTGCCAACCAACATCAACATGCACAAAATGATGCAAGGGGCTCGACTGCACCCTCCAAACTTCCAATGACGACCTAAAGCAACCAAAACCAATCTAGAGATTCAACCCAGGTCATTCACACGGCCCAGAAACGACAACCACTCGCAATAGCACAAAGAAAACCAACAAAATCCCCATGCCACTACTTTAGCATTTTCATCAAACCCTAATATCAAATGTGAGGCATTCAGAGATAAGCAACGTACTGTTAGCGACCTCGGCCGCGCACTTATACTTGGTGACGACATCCGGCGACGTCAAGTCGAGCTCCTTCTCCTCTTTCACCTCATCATCCGACATCGCGTCACGCGGGTTTCAAAACAAAACCGAGCTCCTCTCAACTCCTGACCCTCACTGCCTTGAACAGGTAGAAAACGCAGCTCAGTCACCTCAACACGGCTCTGAGCAATGCGCAAGACGAAAAAAAAATCTACAACTGAGGCCACCGTGTAGCAGAGCAAAAGAGGGGGTGTCCGAGAACGACGCAGGGAACGACAGACAACGATGCAGGGGCTCCGCCGAGGACTTGTGTCAAGCTCTTGTCAGTGACACGAGAGCCGCCCCGATTAGGGCTAAGCAGCAGGCATCAAACCCTAAGGATAGAATCTGCAAGCATATTCATACCCTTGGATGAAATCAGATGGGTATGGATGAACTATTGTGCCATGTCATCACGCCATCCTTACTTATCTCCTTTCTGCCCGCGCAGTTGCGAGCTCCCCAGACGGACTGCCATATTTAATTAATTAGTAAATTCATTATTTATGATTTTTACGACACCACCCACTCTCGTGACATTTTATTTTATTTTATTTTGATTTTTGTTATTTCTCAAAAAACTTCTAACCCATAAATGTTTTTGCAACATATTAGACTATTTCTCCATAAAAGTTTTTTACAATATTTCTTCTATTTCACTCATTGTTTAAAACTTATCACATGTTGTGGATTTTTTTAAATTACCAAAAAATATATATACGTTTTGAAATTATAATTAAAGAAAAATAGAAAATAAACAATTAATATTGTAGTCCTTACCTCTTCTATCTTTCTATATATATATATATATATATATATATATTCAAGGACTACTTTTTTACTTTTTATTACTATATGTATTTTTTTTTTTCTCATATCTATTTCTACACTAAATTACTTATAATTTGATATTATTGTTTTCATTTTTTCTATTACATTTCCTATAAACTTCAAACTTATGATTGAGATTTGCTAGATAAAATTTGTGTTTTTTTTGACAATCAATTATAATTTCTTCTTTCTTTTTTGATGATATTTGATACATCAATTATATACATAACTATGTAATTTACAATTTAAAGATAGAATATCTATTATATTTCATATACATATATATAATATTTATGTATATACATATATATAATATTTATGTATATATATATATATATAATATTTATGTATATATATATATATATATATATTTATAATATAATGTTTTGAAAAAAAATTATATTTTTTATATTTTATATTTTTAAATTTAAGACAATAACGAAGTTGTATATTAATTCAATTGTCTAAGTTAGAAATCTCTTCAAAATCTCTTCAAACCACTTATCTTAATATTATTATTTTTTTATTGGTCTATGATTCTTGCCTTTTGCATAAAAATTATAAAAAATAGCTAATTGATGTATCAAACTATAGTAAAAAAATTAGAATAATAAAAAATAAAAAACAAAACTCCTCAAATATCTACATTGAATAACAAAAGCTCCATCATCACAATGTTTTTTACCGCTTACTACACAATGTATGCCTTGCTTGTCACTACTTTTGTCAAGTTCTTCCTTAATAATGTGCCTCTTTTGTCTGCTTTGCACTTCCTTTAGGTGTTGATGATAATCTTCCTCCCTATCAGATTTGCACCCTAATGTGACTTCCTAATCGCAAACCGCCCTAATGGATTTAGATAGAAGATTGTATTCTTGAAAAGAAAATCAAAGTATCTTCAAAAGTTTTTTGCTATTTGTAGTTTCTCCATCTTCTTTCTTAGGATTCAAACTAATCAATTGCTTCTCATTTGAAAACTTGAATTTGCAAACTCTACATTGATATAGATATTATCTTCTATTGAGTTCTTTGTTAATCCATAAGCATTGTATTGCCTTTTACATTTGACATCTAACAATTACATATAGTTGCTTTAAAAATTAAAAATTAAAATAACAAATTATTATGTGGCACTTTAGAATAAAAATAAACATATAATTATAATAAATATTAGAATTTAAAGGATAAATAAAGTGCCATAAATCATGTTAATATCAAAATGATAATCAAAAAATAAAATTGCTTCTCATTTGAAAACTCAAATCTACAAAGTCTACATTAAAAAAGACATTGCCTTCTATTGAGCCACCAAATCACTCCTTGAAACTTATTTCTCCTGTTTTCAATATGACATTAGACCAAAAATCTACTTAATTCTTTTGCACATTCATATAGCAACCTTTAATATACATTCTTTGACATACATAAATGAGTTTTTAGTTAGTGATTTTAAATTACTACTTTTAAAATGAAATAATTGTCTAGCAACAAATTAATCATTGACTTGTACAAGTTATATATTTCAATTATCTTCTTTTAAATTTATCCAAATATTACAATTTTTTGTTGAATCTTAGCCTTAAGGTTTTTTTTGTCTCTACCATTATTAAAAAAAATATAATGTATTATCAAGAACATGAATTTCAAAGAACTAAAAAATCAATAAATTCTTATGTCACTCAAAAAGACTAAAAAATCACTCAAAGATATTATAATATTAAACTAAAATGACTATTATCAAAGATAAGAAGATTAGAAAGTCTTAGATTAAGAATAAAGACTAGAAAGGCATTGATAAGAGTGAAAAAGACTTCACTCTTGTTTTTAATTATATTATCTAACTAAAAGCTACGTTGTGACAATCTACAGGATCTTCAATACATGTCCAATTTACAAGACAAGTTTCTTAACTTGCAAAACAAGTTTCATATATGCATGCCATATTTTTAGCTTGTACCACAAGCTACTCACATCTGTGACACATGTTTAATTTATTGGCCAAGTTTTTAATCTATCAATTAGGTATAAACATGTATAAAGTCAAATACTTGTCTATAAAGCTTCTAAGAAGCTTTACTACAAGATAATATAAAATTTATTTATATTTATCTTTTATCTAATACTTTTTATCAAGGTAAATATGTATGTCCATGATATTATCTCTCTTTCTAGCAACAAGTTCTATGAGTAGTGATCACCATATGTTGAAGAAGTGTAAAATGCAATAAATTATGTTTGCCACATACTTTATTCTTTATTTCCTTTTAAGGTGGTTGATAGATCCTTTCAACTACCAATAATATCTTATACCACGGCAAAAAAACAATCCTATTATTTGATCATTGTTGATGCATTCATTACTTCTTTTAAATAAAACATTTGAAATACCATGAAGAGTCATTTGTACTTCTAATAAAATCACCAAATATTGAGAGTTTCTTCCAAAGTTGTGATACTAAATACATTTTATCTAGCCATTTATTTGAAGAAGAATATGTTGTTTTTAAGAATCTTTATTTTTATTACATTATCTTGAAAGTTGTGACAATCGCAATGTTTCATCTCATAAGTCAACAAATAATAGCTCTTGAATTGATTTTGTTTGTTGTTAGTTCTTCATATCCTTAGTATTATAAATATACAAAAAACTACAAAGAATGATAAAAGATAGAATGCCATCTTTCATGATTTTTTTTATAATAAAGATTTATCTTAATTTTAATAGATGTTGTTGATGAAAAACATTAATTTTTTTTATAGAATTTATAAGATTCTTTATTGGCTCTTATGTGCATTTACTAACATCATATTTGTATCAATGAATAAGATATTTCAACATATTTTAATGCCACCTTGAGTCTAAGACTTCTTTTATTTCAAACTCTTGATTATTATCTATTTTTATAAAAAGAAATAGAATTTATCTTTTTTTTAAGATATTCACTATCTCATATGGTTTAAAAAGAAATATGTAGAATATATGATAGATTTTCTTAGACTTTGATAGATGTAATTGATAAAAAATTAGATTTATTTATTCACAAATAGAAAATGGTTCAAGCTTACGGTAATTCAACTCATCACAATGGTAACTAGTCTTAATATTGTGATGGAGTAACCATACTTTGTTGCTAATATAGAATTAAAATTATTTTTTGCAATAAACATTTGTATTGATTTTGTATTTTTCTTGAGCTATTTTTAATTGTATCTTTATTTTTTTTATATAGTTTAGATAAATAATTTATTAAATCTTTTACTTTAAGATTATCAACTTATGTAAAGTCAAAAGTATTAAATTATAGATGATGATCATAATTAGTAATAAAGATATTTATTATGTAAAAAAATATATTATATTATTACAAGAAAACTTTACCAATGACAAAAGATTTGTCGAATCATCTTGTTGGTAATTGATGATACACCTCAAATATTACTTCAAAACTTGATTAACTTGTTTTATTTGTCCATTGATTTGAAGATAAAAAATCAAAGATAATTTCATGTCTATTTTTAGAATATTAAAAAAGATTCTTTAAAATCTTGATACAAATTGAATCCTTTTATCTAATATAATATCCTTAGACAATCCATAATAGCGATAAATATTGCCAAAAAAAAAATTTAACTGTTTCTTCATTTGTAGTAGATTTTGTACACGGCACAAAATGAGCCATTTTGGTAAAATAATCTACTATCATAAATATAGAATTATAAGAACCTATTATGAATATAGAATTTTATGTAATTGTGGATTTATTTCAAGAATTGCATCATTATTTGGAAAGTGCTTTCAATCTAGTCACAAAATAATGATGCAATTCTTGAAATGAATCCACAATTACACAAAATTCTTTGATATGGATCTTGTAGTTGATCTTGGTTCTTGAAAACTATTTGGAATAAAAAACTACTAAGTAGAGTTTGTCATCTCTTTCCATTTGTGACAACATTGTATCTATTGTAAAGTCTGATGCATCTATTTCTATAAAATATATATTAAAAAAGTTGATACAATACAATATTAGTGTAGAAATAAATGATTTCTTTAAGCCTTCTAAAGATGTTTTGGCTTCTTTCTTTTACTTAAGTTTGTATTTACATATTAGACATATAAAAAGAACTATAATTTGAAAAAAGTTTTTGATGAAAATCTAATAATAATTGAAAATTTTTAAAAAATATTACATAACTTTGATTATTTTTGAGATTTTCCAATCCATTATAGTTTGAACCATTTTAGGATCCATCTTAAGGCCATCATTTGATATGATGTATCTTAAGAAGTCAACTTGGATAGTGTGAAATACACACTTTTCTATCTTGACATATAATCTTACATTTCTTAATTTTTGTAAGATACGTTGAATATGAAGTTCATATTTTTTGGTATTTTCAAAATAGATTAAATTTTTTTTGTATAGTAAAAAATAAATTCATTAAAAACTCACAAAAGATATTATTTATTAGATATTAAAAAGTAACTAATATATTTATAAATCCAAAAGACATGGCATTATATTTGAAATATCCATATCTAGTTCAAAACACAATTTTCCATTCATCTCCTTTTTTAATGTGTACAAAGATGTATGCTCATTGTAGATCTATTTTTGTATAGATCTTTTCTTGATTTAATTGAGCAAAAAGTTTTGAAATAAAAAATAAAAAATATCTATTTTTGATAGTGATATTATTGATAATTTGATAATCTACATATATTCATAGAGATTTGTCTTTTTTCTTCACAAATAAGATAAGAGCTCTTATTGAAAATTTAGAATGTCATATAAAGTTTTTATATGGAATCTTTGAGTACACCCAACTTATTCTATGATAAACAATAGATGTTAAAGTAAAAGTAGAATAAATTAATTTAAAAAGGATATTAACTTAGGTAAGTTGCTAGTGGTCAAAGGTTTGACTCTTGGTATATGGTAAGGGCATCGAATGGATATAGGACGAAGTCATGGACCAAGAGTCAAAGTCAAAAGGATAAAGTATTAACAAGGGAATATCCAAAGATTAAGTATAAGTCATTAGTATGTGTTATAGGATACCTTCGAGGCTCGTGAGATGCAAAAAAGATCTTAAGGCCATGTGTTTAAAAGTCAAAGAGTGGAAGTTGTCTTTTAGGGTAGCAACCACTACCTATAAGTAATGGGTATTAGAAGTGAGAGACATCTTATTCCATACTCTCTTTCTGTGCAACCTTGCTGATGCTAAGTGTTGTCTCTTCAAAGTGCTTGTTCTTCAATAGGTTATGGGCCCACTCACCTTTACTTGTAAATTTTGAAGTACTTTGAAGTCTTTCTTATTGTGAAGAATAGATCTTATGGTTGTTGTTGAAGTTTGAGTTTGCTCTCTTCTAACCCTTCTTATGCATCTAGTTGTTGATGTAGTTTTTGCTCTTACTTGTTGTTAAGTGCATTGATAGTCTTGATTGTTGTTAGACTCCATTTAATGATGTTTTAGAACTTGAGTATTATATTTCTTTGCTGAGTTTCATCATTGGTGCTTTAACTTTGTGCTTTCATATACTTAACTTCATAAGAGATTCTCCTATTATTATAAGAAGTGTTTTGTGTGATTAGAGGGATGATTGAAGAGTGGCAAAGCTTATACAAGAGATTTAGATAGAGTATAAGACTTGTGAGAAGTCTTATATGTGAAGTTGAGAGTCATACAAGAGTGAAATCACTTGTATAATTACAAAAAGGGCATTCTGGGTTTCTAAGGCAGCAACACCTTCTTGTTGATTTTGACAGTTTTATCTTTTCTTTTCTTGATTTTATTTCATACATCCCTTCTATAGACATGGCTTCAAGTAAAGGTGAGAGCTTGAGAGTATTTGAAAAGTTTAGAGGTGACAACTTTTACCATTGGAAGAAAAAAATGGAGCTTTTTTTTTGGCTTCATTGGATCTTTGGGACATTGTTGATGAAAGTGAAGACCCTCCAAGTGATAATGCTGATATCAAGGTGAAGAAGGAGTACAAACATCATAAAAGGAAGGCTTTTAGGATGATTGCAACAAACCTTGATGATGCCAACTTTTCACATGTTATAGCTTATAATGGACCAGCGGAAGCATGCAAGACTCTTTGTAACATCTATAAGAGTAGAAACCTTGCCAACATCCTTTGGACAAAGAGAAAATTCTTGATATTAAAGATGGAAGAAGGAGATGACTTCATGGCTCATATTAACAAGGTAAAAGCACTTGCTAACAAACTAGCAGTTGTTGACAAATCAGTTGATGATAAGGACATTGTGTTGACATTGCTCATGAACCTTCTTGAATCCTACAACTACCTCATTGTGGCATTGAAGTCCATCAACATGAAGGAGCTTACTATGAACTATGTCACGTCAAGACATGCCCATGAAGTGACTAAGAGGAAAGAAAAGGAGCTTGTAAGTGATGATTCAAAAAGCAATATGAGAAATTGCTATATTTGTAGAAAAGTAGGTCATTTTGCTAGAAATTGCTACAAGGCCAAGAAAGGAGATAGAGAGAATACATACAATGCTAGTGATAGTTTTGGTGGAGATGAGTATGCTTTCATAGCAAGAGAAGGAGCCTCCATGGCTGCTATTTCGAAGTGGATTATAGATTCACATGCTACTAAGCACATGACACCATATAAGTGTTTATTTAACACTTATGAAGAAATTTCAGCAATAAAAGTGTGGTTGGGAGACAATGGCATGGTGCAAGTCATTGGAGTTGGCTCCATTGTGGCAGAGATTGTTGTAAAGGACCAAAACAAGATGATCACATTGAAGGAAGTTTTACATGTTCCAAAAATAAAGAACAACGTCCTTTTGGTGAGCAAACTTGTATCACATGGTCATAAGATTTAATTTGATATGAATGGATGTTTTGACAAGACATTGGATGGCCAACATATTGCCAAAGGCCTTAGAGATGGAAATCTCTACTTCATCAATTGCAAGAAGGTGAATGGAGTTGAAGTAGCGGCATTTGTTGATTTTCCACAAGATCAAGACAAGTTTGGAATTTGGCATCAACGACTTGGTCATTTGAATGCCAAATGCATGAACGAGCCTCAATCCATGGTAAGTGGCTTCGATCTTGGTCAATTCAGCCACAATGCCATGACACTTGCTTGTGAAGGATGTATACAAAGCAAACAACAAAGGGCTTCATTTCCAAGTGGAATTACAACACGTACAACAAAATTGTTGGAAATTATGCACTCTGATATTTGTAGACCAATGAAGACACCATCAATTGGAGGAACAAAGTACTTTGTCACATTCATAGATGACTTTTCAAGAAAGATGTGGATTTATATCATTAAATCTAAAAGTGAATATTTTTCAAGGTTTAAAGAGTTTAAGACTCTTGTAGAGAAATAATGTGAGTATAAGATCAAAGAATTGAGAACTGACAATGGAGGTGAATACATGTCAAAGCATTTTGATGAATTCATAAAGATTCAAGGTATTGCAAGACAAACCTCTACTCCTTACACTCTATAATAAGAAGGGATTGCTGAAAGAGCAAATCGTACCATTGTGGAGATGGCAAGGAGTATGCTTCATACACAAAATATTAGGCATAAGTATTGGGCGGAAGCTGTGGCAAATGCAGTGTATACAAGGAATAGGTGCCGTACAAATGCACTTATATCAATGACTCCACAAGAAGCTTGGAGTGGGAAGAAACCTTGTGTTTCACACATGAGAATTTTTGGATGCATTGCTTATGCAAAGGTACCAAATTATATGAGGTCCAAACTTGATGCAAAAAGGTACAAAATGTGTATTTGTTGGATATTGTGAAGGTACCAAAGCATATAGGCTAATGTGTTTAGAAACCAAGAAGATCATCAAAAGTCATGATGTAGAGTTTTTCGAGCATAAGATTACTTTTGAGCACTTGGAAGAGTGTCCAAGTGGGAGTGAAGGTATGTTTGTAAACACATCTTCAAATTCAGCAAAGAAAAAAGAAGAAGAAGATGATGATAATAATGAAGATAGAGGAAATAGAAGTCAAGATCAAGTGCCTAAGAAGATAAATCATAGTGTGCCTTCAATTGCTAGAACCATCAATGAAGACAATGAAGATATTGAAGGTGATGATGATGATGAAGAATATCAACCTTTGAGTGAGAAAAGACAAGTATTGAGGAAGAAGAAGGATAGAATGCAAGAAGAAGGGTCTTCTTCAAATGAAAGGAGATATCTTTTGAGAGAGTGAAATCATGTGGTGAATGGTAGGAAGACCACATCTTTCCTTAAATAAATAAAGAACATGCCAATGTTGCACTTCTTGCTAATCTATTGAGTTTATATGATGCAATGAAGTCTACGGATGCATTGAAGTGGGAGAATGCTATAGAAGAAGAGTACAAATTACTCATGGACAATGGAACATGGAAATTGACTCAACTTCCACCAAATCGATCTTCAATTGATTGTAAGTGAGTGTTTAGAACCAAATGGGATATAATGGATAATATTGTGAGATACAAGTCTAGATTGATTGCTAAAGGCTACTCACAAGCTACTGGTGTGGATTTCAATGAGACACTTGCTCTCGTGGCCAAATTCACCACCATTAGAACCATTGTGGCAATTAGGGCAACATTGGACTTGAAGATGCATCAAATGGATGTGAAGACGGCTTTCTTGAATGGAAGTTTGGAAGAAGACATCTACATGGAGCAACCTCAAGGATTTGTTGAAGAAGGCAAACAACACTTTGTTTGTAAGTTGAAGAACTCTTTGTATGGGCTAAAGCAATCACCAAGGGCATGGTACCAATGCATTGATAAATTTTTTGTGAGTAAATAATTTGTAAGGAGTGAGGCTGATCATTCCTTATATGTGATGCAATCAACTAGGTTTATATTGATTGTCATCCTCTATGTTGATAATTAGATCATCTTAATCAATATATTGAAGATGATAGATTAGTTGAAGGCAAAGTTAGAAAAGGAGTATGAAATGAGTGATTTGGAAGAACTTCACTATTGTTTAGGAGTAGAGTTTGTAAGAGATTGTGCTAAGAAGACCATTACAATGAGCCAAAGCAAGTACATTGAAGAAATATTGAAATGATTCAACATGGAGGAGTGTAAGTCTAATGGAACACGATTGGAGGCAAACTTAAAGTTGATGAAGCTCAGGGATGAAGAGTTTACTGAAGTTGAATGTCAAATGTAAGGTGTTCCATACAAAGCAATAGTGGGCTCACTTATGTATACAATGGTTGGCACAAGGGTGGATCTTGCATATGCGATCAGTGTTGTGAGCCAACACATGTCAAAGGTTGAACCAATCTATTGGACAACTATCAAAAGGATCATGAGGTACTTAAAAGGCACTTTGAACTTCAAATTATGCCTTGGAGGTGATAACATTAGTTTGCATGGTTATTCTGATGAGGATTGGGCTAGAGATACAAATGATAGAAGGTCAACAATGGGATATGTATTCTTTGTTGGAGTGGGAGCAATTTGATGGAATTACAAGAAACAACCAACAATTATATGTTCAACAATGGAGGCGGAGTACATGGCAGCAAGCCATGGTGCAATGGAGGCAATATAGTTGAGACAACTTTTAGAGGACATTGGAGATAAAAAAATAGAAGTGTCTCCAATGGAGTGTGACAATCAAGGATGTCTTGAATTTGTAAAGAATCCAAAGCATCATTCAAGGACCAAGTACATTGACATTCAACATAAAGAGAGAAGATTGAAATGGGAGTGATTGATATGAAGTATTGTGCAATGGAGGAAATGCTTGCTGATTTGTTGACAAAGGCATTAGTAAAAGATAGACACCACATGTTGACAAAGGCATTAGGATAAAAAGCCATTTGACCAATAGCAAAGTGAGAGTGTTAAAGTAAAAATAGAATAAGTTACTTTATAAAAGATATTAACTTAGGTAATTTGTTAATTGTCAAAGGTTTGACTCTTGGTATATGGTAAGGACATCTAATGGATATAGGTGTTACGGACATAGTCCTTAGAACCTTCTAGAGACAAGTTTCTAAAACCTTCTAGAGACAAGCTTCTAGAACCTTCTAGAAGTAAGTCTCTAGAACCTTCTAGAAGCTTCTTAGTTGGTAGAAGATGTTAGGGATATAGTCCTTAGAACCTTCTAGAGATAAGTTTCTAAAACCTTCTAGAAGCAAGTCTCTGGAACCTTCTAGAAGCTTCCTAGTTGGTAGAAGTTGCTTGAGAAGCTTCCTAAATAGGAGTATATATTGGAATCGAGGCTGAAGAGTTCTATAGTCTCGACAACACATCTCTTGAAGCTCTAGCTCACCTCTCTGGTGTTGTTCTTGTATTCATCTGATTAATCTAGTTCTTGCCAGTTCTTCTTGAACTTCTTGTTAGATCTCAAGTCTGTATTTCTGTTTCCGTGATAGTTTGTCGAGACTTCACTCATCTCAGATATCAGAGCTAGTTTCTTCTTTGTTAGAGTGTGGATTACCCCTCTGCTTGGAAGTGTACTAGCATTTTAGAGGTTGCGGATTACCCTCCTCTAAACTGATACGTCTTTTGTTACAATATTGGAGTCTTATTCTTCTTGGAGAGAGTAGATTACCCCTTTTCTTGAAGCTCTTAAGACATTTTAGAGGTTGCGGAGTACCCTCTAAACTAATATTGTCTTCTTGTAGAGTCATTTCTGTCCTTCTCTTAGAATGGCCGGGGGCGAAGACATTAGTATGACGGAAAGTTCAGAGTCCAAGTTAGATGCTATCATGAATGCCCTCGCTATGTTATCGCAAAGATCTACAGAGATTGAAGGAGTCGTGGCAAGGCTTCATAATGATGGAGCATCTGGGATGGCACAATCTACGTTGCACCAGCCTCAAACTTCTGCACTTGGAGGAGCAACTTTGCCTCAAGTTCGACAAGTACCACTGGTTCTACAACATAAGGAGCCCCAAGTTAGCCTTCCGGACAAGTTTGATGGTACGCATTCCAAGTTTCGAGGATTCGTCCACCAAATCAGGTTGATAATAGTTTTACAGCCCAAATGCTATCCAACGGAGGAGTCACGTGTTGGGCTTGTTGGAACCTTACTTATAGAAAAGCTCTATCATGGTTTGCTCTTTTGTTTGAGAAACGATCGTCCATACTAAACAACTTTGAAACCTTTTTGGAGGTGTTTGCGGAAGCATTTGGTGAACACGACAAGGTTCGATGGGCTACAACAAAGATCCGGTCACTACAACAAGGGATGCGTTCTAAATCAATCTATGCATTGGACTTCAGGTAATTAGCATGCGACATCAATTGGGATGAAGAAGCGCTGATGAGTCAATTCTATTGGAGTTTAAGGGACGATGTGAAGGATTTGCTGTTAACTCTTCCTGATCCGCAAACGCTCAACGAAGCTATTAGCCAAGCTGTGAAGTGCGATAACTGCCTATTCCAACGTCGCCAAGACCAACGTTCAAAACAACATACGGTTTGCCACACCTCAACTATATCGACAAGCAGTGTGAATTCACATTCAGAGGTAGAAGACATGCAAATTGATGCGGTACGTGTCAAATTTCTTACTTTAGAAGAAAAAAAGCGACGTATGGAGGAAGGTCTATGCTTGTATTGCGGTGAAGAAGGCCACAAAGTTGGAAACTGCCCCAAGAAGCAAAATTGACGTATTATCAAGACTAGAGCCCGTTTATTCAGGAAAACGAGGATGCCTAGCCATAATAAGAACTGTGCGGCTGGACAGTGAAATATCGCAACAACAACCAGGTTCCTTTCTTTCCGCTCAACCTGCCCTTTGTTTTACAATCCCTTTGCTTATTGGCCCTCAGAAACTGAGAACCTTAGCATTATTAGATTCAGGAGCATCTGCTTGTTTCTTAGACGAAGAAGTTGCAAAGCGTCATAAAATCCCTTTAATACAAAAATCCAACCTATTCACGTTGAGGTCATAGATGGACGACCTTTATTGTCTGGTAGTGTCACCCATCAATCAGAACCTATAGAAGTGACGTTTAAGGGCCATAGTAGTCATATTATTTTCAATATTATTACAACCCCATCAAATCTTGTTATTCTTGGTCTTTCCTGGTTGGAAAAGCATAACCCATCCATGGATTGGAAGTTGCAGAAGATGACCTTTCTCACAAAACCACCCAAGAGCAAGCCTAGTAAGAAACCCCGAATAGAGAAATCCTTATTTATTAGAGCAAGAGCGTTAATAAGGTCGTCCAAGGAAGACACATCGTTTGTCATTCATGCGACTCCAACTACCGGGGCGAAGATCTCGACAATAAGTATACCGGAGCAATATAAGGATTTTAAAGACGTGTTTCAAAAGAAAAATGCCGACATGCTACCGGAACATAGACCATATGATTGCACCATAGACTTGCAGGAAGGAGCACAATCGCCTTTTGGCGCAATCTACAATCTATCGCAGACGAAGTTAGCAGAGTTGTGGAAGTACATCGATGAGAATCTAGCCAAGAACTTCATCCGTCATTCAAAATCATCATCTGGAGCACCCATCTTATTTGTGAAGAAGAAAGATGGCTCATTGCGGATGTGCATGGACTATCGAGGCCTCAACAAGGTAACAAAGAAGAATCGTTATCCGTTACCCTTGATTTTTGGTCTCTTAGAACAACTTGGACATGCAAGGATCTTTACAAAAATTGATCTAAGGGGAGCTTACAACCTTGTACGAATCAAGGAAGGAGATGAGTGGAAGATAGCGTTCCGTACAAGGTATGGCCATTTTGAGTATAATGTCATGCCCTTTGGTCTTACCAATGCTCCAGCGGTCTTTCAACATATGATGAATGATATTTTCCGAGGGCACCTTGATGATTTTGTTGTCATCTATTTGGATGATATTTTGATATTCTCCAAAAATGAAGAAGAGCATGAAAAACACGTTCGTTTGGTCTTGGAGAAACTACGCGAGCGAGGACTATATGCCAAGTTGGAGAAGTGTTTATTTCACCAAATAGAGATGGAGTTTTTGGGGTTTGTTGCGACTACGGAAGGCTTGAAGATGGACCCCAAGAAGATGGAAGCAATTGTGTCCTAGGAGGTTCCGAAGACGGTTAGAGACGTACAATGCTTTCTTGGTTTTGCTAACTTCTATCAGATCTTTATCAAATATTACTCTCAAGTTGCTGCTCCCCTCACTCGGTTGACATGGAAGGATAAGTTGGAATGGAGACCTCTAGCGGAGAAGGCGTTTCAAGACCTGAAGACCGCATTTACTACGGTTCCAATCTTGGTACATCCAGACTTTACAAAGGCCTTTTATTTAGAAACTGATGCTTCGGATTTTGCTTCAGGAGCTGTACTTTCACAAATGGGAGAAGACAAGAAGCTCCATCTGGTTGCATTCTATTCTCGAAAGTTCTCTGCTGCTGAAATCAATTATGAGATCTACGATAAGAAACTTCTTGCTATAGTGGATTCTTCCCAAGAATGGCGTCACTTTCTTGAAAGAGCTGTACATCCAGTGATCGTATACACAGATCACAAGAATTTGGAGTATTTTATGTCGGCTCGAGAACTAAATCGACGTCAAGCTCGGTGGAGTATGTTGCTATCTAGGTACAATTTTGTTATCACTTATCGATCTGGAAAGCAATAAGGCCTATCTGATGCCTTATCGAGGATGTCATATCTTGTACCAAAGGCTGGAGAAGTAGCGTTTGATCAAGAATGCACGACATTATTGAAGCCAGAGCAATTTCAGCTTTGCGCTATAATTTTGCCAATTGATGCTAACTTCCTGAATCAGGTACGTGTCGTAACCATTGAAGATTCAGTAGCCATTGATATTAAGCAGCGTGTCAATGACGACAAGTTCAAGGTGGAGGGAGATCTTTTATACTTTGAGGAGCGGTTATATATCCCAAAAGGACCAGCACGACTCCGAGTTCTTCAATCTTGCCACGATTTTCCAACTACGGGACATTTTGGATTCAACAAGACCTTTGAGCTTATTTCTCGAGATTTTTGGTGGCTCCAAATGTAGAAGGATGTGAAAGATTTTGTCCTCTCCTGCGACATCTGTTCAAGATCCAGGAATCCTCGGCATCGCCCTTATGGATTCCTACAGCCATTGCCGATTCCACGTTGACCATGGTCTTCAATTTCCATGGACTTCATCACGGACCTGCCATCATCGAACTCATTTGACAGCATCTTTGCCATGATAGATCGGCTTACAAAAATGGCGCATTTTGTCCCTTGCAAGAAGACATCGTCCAGTGAAGTCACAACAAGGCTCTTTCTCGATAATGTGTATCGTTATAATGGACTACTAGATGATATCATATCAGATCGAGGAACCCAGTTCGTATCAAAGTTTTGGAGATCTCTCTTTGAGATACTGAAGGTGGATATCAAGCTTTCTTCGGCTTTTCATCCTTAAACTGACGGCCAAATGGAACGGGTGAACAAGGTCTTGAAACAATACTTATGATGTAGCATCAACTATCAGCAAGACGATTGGACCACATATCTGCTGCTAGCCGAGTTTGCATATAACAACACCCTCCATGCATCGACTCAATACACACCATTCTTTTCCAACTATGGGTATCATCCAAAGCTTGATTTATTGAGTCCATCAACAAATAACAATCCAGCAACTGAAGGATTTGTGAAACAACTATCAGAGCTTCAAAATACATTGAAGCTTCAATTACAATCCGCTCAAGAATCCTACAAGGCATCTGCAGATAGATTTCAGAATCAAGCACCTACTTTCAAAATTGGAGATAAAGCATGGCTTCTTCGACGGAATATCAAGACCAAGCGACCATGTGATAAGTTGGACTATCGAAGATTGGGACCATTTATCATCCAGAAGCAAATTAATCCAGTGGCATACCGTCTGAAATTATCGGCTTCTATGAAGGTACATCCAGTCTTTCATGTTTCTCTGTTGGAGCCTTATCGAGAGTCGTCTTTTTCTGGAAGAGTGCAATGTTCACCACCTAGTATTGAGATCAAGGACCACGAGGAATACGAGATTGAAAAGGTACTAGATTCACGATGAAGGTGGGGCAAGTTGAAGTATCTTGTTCATTGGTACGGCTATGACATTAATGAGAGAATGTGAGAGCTAGCTGAAAATCTTGCCAATGCGTCGCAAAAGCTACAGGAGTTTCATCAACAACATCTTCATAAACCTAAGTCGGTTCGACGATAGTTTCTTTCTGAAGCTTGCTCACCCAAGAATATAAGAAAGGGAGAGAGCACCACCAAAATTCGTAGTTGATATAGTTATTTTCTCCAAGATAAAATAGAATTTTTTCAGTAGCCATAGTTTGGTCTTTTGATATGGATAGCCAATAGATAGATACTATGCCAGTCAAATTATCTCAACTAACTGACTCACGAAGGTGACCCCGAGATGAAGAATCACGTGCACCACGACGACGATGGAGGATACCAAGTAATTGATCACTGGTGATTGTATTTGAGTCCAAGCCTACTTACGATGGTCAACCAGAAGGCATATTTGCAGGTCAATTTCACAATGAAGACACGGAAGTTCATGCTTGGTCAGAAGTTGAAGGAGTAGGCCACTACCGTTGGCTTCAAGGGCCGATGAACCACTTACCTCGTGAACAACAGTAGGAGTTCATAGCAGACGTTATGCGATAGATCTTCATTTTCTTGCGTTGGTACTGATTGACAACAACATTGCTTCTTAGAGACCTCGAAGCTAAAGGAGGGGGTGATGTTAGGAACATAGTCCTTAGAACCTTCTAGAGACAAGCTTCTAGAACCTTCTAGAGACAAGCTTCTAGAACCTTCTAGAGACAAGCTTCTAGAACCTTCTAGAAGTAAGTCTCTAAAACCTTCTAGAAGCTTCTTAGTTAGTAGAAGATGTTAGGGACATAGTCCTTAGAACCTTCAAGAGATAAGTTTCTAGAACCTTCTAGAAGCAAGTCTCTGGAACCTTCTAGAAGCTTCCTTGTTGGTAGAAGTTGCTTGAGAAGCTTCCTAAATAGGAGTATATATTGGAATCGAGGCTGAAGAGTTCTTCAGTCTCGACAACACATCTCTTGGAGCTCTAGCTCACCTCTCTGGTGTTATTCTTGTATTCATCTGATTAATTTAGTTCTTGTCAGTTCTTCTTGAATTTCTTGTTAGATCTCAAGTCTGTATTTCTGTGTCCGTGACAATAGGACGAAGTCATGGACCAAGAGTCAAAGTCAAAAGGATAAAGTATTAACAAGAAAATATCCAAAGACTAAGTATGAGTCATTAGTATGTGTTATAGGATATCCTCGAGGCTCATGAGATGCCAAAAGGATCCTAAAGCCACCTGTATAAAAATCAAAGAGTAGAAGTTGTCTTTTAGGATAACAACCACTACCTATAAGTAATGGGTATTAGAAGTGAGAGTTATCTTATTCCATACTCTCTTTGTGTGCAACTTTATTGATGCTAAGTGTTGTGTCTTCAAAGTGCTTGTTCTTTAATAATAGATTGGTCGAAATGATAGTTGAGTTTTTTCTTAAAGATTGATGGAACAATCATAAAATAATACTTTGGAAGAATATATATATATATATATATATATATATATATTTAGATTCTTAATAATCTTAGTATTGGCGTGGAATGCCATTTGAAATATTTTCTCGATTGAAAATTGATATGCCATGGATTGCAAAAGTTGACCCTTCTTTTGCAATATGCATGAAAGCCTTCACACCTACCAATAAGAATTTGGATGTATTGGATTTAGGGGTTTCTACTTGATTAGTAGAAACTTAAGCTAAATTATTGAAAAATATTAAGATTATACAAAATTCAATCTATTTGAAGATTATACTTTTTTAGCTATGATAATCTTAAAATAATTAGATTAAAAAAAGACCTAATTATATTAAATATTACTAAGCTATTATGACCTTTAGTTGCTACATCTAAAGGAATTTTTTATGGATAATATTTTGAAAGGACAAAAAATGACCATCTATGACTTCTACATGCATAATTTTTTTTTTTTTTAATTAAAGATATTTCTTATTTTTTAATGAAGGCTTTGTCTATGATACAAGCTAAGATTCATGAATCTAAGAAGATAAAGACTTTTTAATTTTTTGATCTTAAACATACTTCTATTATAAAATAAAATGAAGAATGTGATGAAAGAATAGAATCTTAATTAAATATCATATAAGATTCTAGCTATATGATTCTTATTATAGTTGAAGAAACATATTTTCCAACATATTATCTTTGTTAGCAGCTATACTCTTCATTTTGTAATTACATTACTTTTTTGTAGAATATTAAGTAGTGTACTTACGTACTCTATAATATAAGTATAGTCTTTCTTGATAACGTCAAGTATTTTCTTACTCAATAAAAAATTTGAAATGTATCATATTAATTTACATAGGTTTCGTGCTTTAATAAATAAGCTTTTTTAAACTACAAAGTTCTGACTACTACTTGACTTGTAATTCTCTAAGAAAACTTTTATTCTTGGCATCTTTTAAAGAGACAATTGTTGTATGTAATGACAAACAATAAATCGCTTCAATGAAGTTGTTCTCAATATTGTTAATAATAAATCTTTAATATTATTTTTTTTTATCTCATATTAAAATTAATCAATAAGAGCTTTGTTATTCCAATTTACAATGCAAGCAAGGTTTTGGAATTTTACATCATATATAGTAGCTAAATGTGATCTTTATCATAAAGATAAGAATTAGGTGTGTACTATCTTTTCTTAATCACTTTCTTCAAATGTAGCCATACTGACTTTTAAGAATGAATTTAGATCATAAAAGAGCTATGCATTCTTTTCCATCAAATATACAAACCAAGAAAAAGTACTCGTAGATAGAAATGCACATATGAATTCAACTTGAATAAATTTGCTTGGATATTATGAAGGATGTAACCTTGGAAAGAGCTTCACTTGTTGTTGAAATCCTTAAAACTTTGATCTTGTTCTATTAAACTTCTCCAAAATACTTATCCTTGTCTCTTTCATGTTTGTAGGAAAAAGACTTTTATCATTCAATTATGAACTTGATCTACTTGCTTCTCTCAATTACATAACTTCTTTGCATAGAGTTTGAATTTCATTATTGACTTCTTCTATATGCATAAAAATAATACCTCCATGGTTTACATTAAAAATACTTGAAATTTTAATCTTATGAATATTAATAAGCTTGTGAAGATTTGCAATAGTTGTAAATCTATTTTTACTTTTATTGTGAGTAATATCTATTATTTTTTTTTCTTCTATAGATAATTCAAATAAATTTACATGTCAAATTAGAGGAGGATAATCTACAACCTTTAATAACAAATAAAAACTTCTACAAAGAAGAATAGTCTATTCAATTTTTTTTTAAAAAAATCAATGTGTTAAAAAATTAAAAATTAGTTTAAAGGTGGATAGTCCACAATTTTTAAAATACAATAGTAGAAGTGGAGTAGTTCACTCAATTCTAAAATAAAACAAGAGGAAGAAGTTAGCATTCTTGTCAAATTATCACGGACATAAATTTCAAACAACTAAAAGTTCAATAAATTCTTATGTCACTTCAAAGGACTAGAATTTTATTCAAAGATAATATAATATTAAATTAGAATGGCTATTGCTAAAGACATGGAGATTAGAAAGTCTTAGATTTAGAATAAAGACTAAAAAGGCGTTGACAAGAGTAAAAAAGACTTCACTCTTGCCTTATATGTATTATTTAACTAAGAAATATGTCGCAATGTTCTATAAGACCTCCAATACATGTCTAATTTGTAATACAAGTATCTTAACTTGCAAGATAAGTTTCATATGTGCATGCCACATTGTTAGCTTGTACTACAAACTATCCACACAGGCAACACATGACTAACTTATTGGCTAAGTTTTTAACCTATTAATAAAATATAAATATATATAAAGTCAAATATATGACTATAAAGCTTTTAAGAAGCTTTGCTATAAGATAATATCAAATCTGCCTACATTTATCTTCTATGTAGTACTTCTTATCTAGGTAAATATGTATATCCATGACATATATTTGCCTCTTGGAGCCACATTTTGTGAATGAAAATAAAAAAAAACAAATACAATCTATCATGTCCTCAAATATCAACATCCAACATACAATACAAATCCTATAATAATAAAATATACAACTACATGTTTCACTTTTACAGTCACTATATTTCATTAAAATAGTTATTTATTTCAATACCAATTTTTTTTGCTTATGGTGTGTTTTTTTTATTGCATTGATAAATATCTACATATGTTACAATGACATATGTTTAATATGATAGTAAATATTGATATGGACTAGACTTACTCTAGTTTAAATTTTAAGATATCTTCATCTTAGTTTAAGATTAATTTTATTAAGGCCCTGTGAATTGGAAAATTAAATTAAGTTTTGATGGAAGCAATAAAGCAAAATTTTGAATGAAAATAATGATAATTGAAAAATCCAATCAATAAAAAGGCCAATTTTTCTCCTTGGTTTATTTAGTTGATTTATATCCTCCAATGTGTTTTATAATTGAAATGTAAGAAAAAAAAAACAAAGAAACAAAAAAGAAAATCTCTTAATTATAAATTTTTCAATTTAGAAAAACCAAGATAGTTAATAAGTAAAGAATAATATTGAATTTAAAATACTAATCACAAAAACAATACAATCTATCTAACATATTTATCAAAAAGTAATTGTTGATAAACAAAATATAAGTGTAATTTAATAGAATATTTTATTAAGATGTCCAAAATAACAATTATTTTACTTCAAGTATATACCAAACTATTGTAATTATTAAAGTTGTGGCATAAAATATTATTATAAAAAATTCAAATTCTAAATTTAAGAAAATAAAATATCAATGAATTCAAACAAATATTAATGTAGACATTACGTTCACTTAAAAAAAAATTATAGATGATAAATTTTTATTTTTTTAATTAGTATATAGTAGAAGTTTTATATAATAGTTTCTTTTATTGAATTTTAAGTCATATACATCTTATAAAAATTAAATTTATAATATAATATATATAATATTACTTATATATATAGTAATATTAATATTAAAACTAATTCCATTGATATTACATTAATTATTATTATAATAATAATAAAAAATCAAGTTGTAAAATATGCAATTGGTTTATATCTAGAATACTATAGACATATTGTCATTTTTGCTTTGTAGTAGTATATGTAAATCATGTAGGTTTTAAAAATGATTGTTGAAAACTTAAATCCAATGTTCTATTTTTTATCTAATTGAAATCAAACAGTTGTTGAAGATTAAGTTATTTATATAAATAGTTTAGAAGTGCTTATAAATTTAATAGTAATTACATACTTTGTAGATAAATATTTATTATTTTTAAAATAATATTAATATATAATTTAATTCAAGTTATTAAAAATTATTAAAATAAATTATTGCATAAATTTTTATTTTTTTACTATATTGTGAAGGTCAGTGCATCAATATAATGACTTATTTTATAAGTAATATGACATTGTCAATAGTATTTTTAAATATTTAAATTAACTAATCATGTATGTATGTATATATTAATATAATATCTATCATGATATAAAAACATTATTAACTATAATTTAACTAATACTTATTTTATAATACAATAATTATTATACTTTTAAATAATATGTTATATTGTCTTAAATCTCATAAAAAATCTAATTTATGTATTTTTTGGAAATATATTTTGAAACTATGTCTTTATATTTAATAATATTAAGTTTAAATTAATAAAATCAACATTCAATATAACATTATATTAATTGAGAATGCAAAATTAAACAAACACAAAATTAGAATCTTTGCAGTTTCATAATAGTTATATGATTTAATTTGATTTTTGAGAATTTAAATAATATTCTTAATACCTAAATATTCTATTTTTAAATTATTATTTTAAAAACTGAATGATATGGTATAATGATTTTTTAGAATTATAAAATGTACTTAAATAATATTTTAAAAAAAAAAACCTATAGTTTTATTATTATAATATTGTATTATATAAATCAAAATTTTAATACATAACATAATTATTAGTTAATAAAATATTTTTACCTTAATTCTAATATAATTTTTAAAATCTTAATTTGGTGATACAATTTTAAAATCAAGGACATCATGTTATAAGATAATCTATGACTTATTAGTAGAATCATTTCATTTAACAAATGATTTAGTTAAAAAAAAATGCATTATTTGTAAACCAATTAAGAATTCTATATCTTAGAGCAACTTTAATAGTCATACATAGAAAAGTATATGATCAACAAAACTCTTGTTCAGCTAATATGTTTTTAAGAGAATGCATCGATTAAGGTTAAAGTGATCTTTTTGCCAAGTTGATTCTACAACAATCATGGCTTTTCCACCCCATAACTCCTCAAAACAAGCACTTTGTAAGCAAATACCGAAACCTATCCACTGCCAAGGCTTTTTGATATTTGAATCAATTTCAGGCCACATTTTGATGTTGAATTCGAGAGTACAACGTAAAGTCATATTGAAACAAACCATACCGACACTTCTTTTTCTAGGTTAAGCCACGCCACCATCGTCACTAGAAATACTAGTCTGTCCGTCTGTCTATCTGCACCATGCAGGCCAACTAACTCCTAAAAATGACAACGAAGACCATATGGCTGCAGGCCAACACCTAGAAAAATACGAAGAACAATACAACTAGAATTGTTAAGCCTGCTAATTTCCTCAGTCGCCTCCTTCACGAGTTCGATTAATCAACAGCGCTGTAGACTTGGGGATAGGTCCGAAGCAGTGACAGGTAGATCAGATCGATCTGTCGAAGCAGAGATCAGTAAATGGAAGTCTAGTCTACACAAATGGGTAGGTTTACAACCAGGATTTCAATGTGCAGTCATATTCCTAGCGGGAATGAACGCCGTTACCATTGGGCATGATGTTCCAGATTAGCTCGAAGGCTTCACGGACGAAGAGGTTCAGTCCCGAAAGCTCCATCATGGAGTCATTTGCGTTCACCTGGACCGATGCGAGACGGCCGTTCAAATGCACGCTGAACGGCCGCGCCTGCAAGCCGAGAACCACAACGGTGTTGATTATTAGCCTCTGATTGATGGCACAGTCTGGCTGGGTCACAGTGGAGCGCAGGACGTAGTGCCCGTAGGTACGAATCGCCTCCAGCTTTACAAGTGAGGCTCGCCCCTCGGTGATGTCCATGGTAGGTTGGGCGTCGTCGTCGAGATAAATTTGCCCCGTGGCGAACTCCCTGTCAATGCCCCGGCAGACGATCGAGCGTCCCGCCGCGCAGAACTCCGCAAAGTGGAAGGATGGTGCGAAAGCCACCAAGAGGGAGAAGGGGGTCTTCCTTGCGAGCGTGGTCGTCATGGCGAAGTCCTGCATTGGGACGATTGAACCTCGCCGGACATGGACGTTGATCGTGTCCTTGGGTGCGGAGAGGTGCTTCCAGATCCCGTGGTCCTCCGCGCGGATCACGTCAGACGTGTCGAAGAGGTTGTACCATATGCCTTTCGGAAAATAAGCGCGCACGGAGGTTTGATTAGGTTCCAAAACCGGGGAGACAAGGATGGAACTCCCGAGGAGGAATTGGGTGTCGATCTCCCACGTCTCTTTGTCCTCCCAGTACTCGAAAAAGAGGGGCCGAGCTATCGGAGCGCCGGACGTATGCGCCTCGTACATGAGCGTGTAGAAGAAGGGTAGAAGACGATATCGCCAGTAAAATGCTTTTGAGGCCGTCTCGGTGACGGACTTCCAGAGGTAAATCTCTTGCGGGCCTGTGTGAATGTCGGAATGGGAACGGGCGAAAGGGTAGAATGCCCCGAGTTGCGTCCACCGCTCGCAAAGTTCCTCGTTTGTCTCCATGTAGAATCCACAGAGGTCGACGCCCACCATTGGTACTCCAAACAAGCCAGAGTTCAGCATACTGGCGATCGAGTGTTTCATGTCGGTCCATGTCGCACCGTTGTCACCAGTCCAGTGCGCGGAGTGTGCACCCCCGCCCACGAAGGAAGACCGAGACAAAACAAATGGCCGCTTCTTTTGTACCTGCATCCCAAAACCATCCCAAAGCTTCTCACATATGAGTTTGCACAGCAGCATATTTTATTTCAAAAATTCAGAAATAGTCGAATTCGTCGTCCTCGTCACTTTATCTGTCGAAATCGGCTGTGAGTTTAAACTCGTTACCTTCTCCAAGGCTTTGTAGGTGGCGAGTCCTTCGGCCATACCGTAGACGTTGTGAGTGTTATAAACCGGGGTGCCGTCGTAATGCAGGGCACTTGTAGCCACGGTGTTCTTATAAATCGGCAATTTGGACTTATAGCCGTTGATTTTGTAGGGCGGATTATCCCAGCGCGTGAGCTTATCCGGATCATTGTCGCAAGTCATGCAGCAAGAGTCGATGATAATGCACGGCACAGCAGGGTCGAACCAGCAGTTCGGCCCGCTGCAGAAATTTGCTGGCTCATTCATATCCAACCAGATTCCATCGAAAGGAACAATCTTGTAAAACTCTTCCACCTCCTTGGTCCACCAATCAAGCGCGTTGGGGTGCAGAAAGTCAGGAATGTGGGTGGCTCCCGGCCACACTTGAGTGACGTAATAACCATCCCCAGTTCCGTTTCTAAGGTAAACACCAAGCTCCCTCCCACGTGTGAATGTTGCATACGTCTCGTCGATCTTGATTCCTATTAGTTCAAGTGCCAGCACAAGCTTGAGCTTAAGCAGGTTCTATTTATTGATGGCAAATTTGACAGTAATTCATTCAAGCAGCAATCACATGGTCGTAGCATCACTGATTGTGTACCTGGGTCAAGAATCATGACCAACTTCTGATTTTTCAAGTGAAGACCTTGAACAAAGCTCCGCATTCTCTTCTCGGGAAAGTGCTCCGGATGCAAGGTAAAGTCTCTGTATCCGTCCATGTGGTCAATGTCGGCCCAGATTGACTCAACCGGGAAATTGATGGCGTCATATTTCGCCAGAACCGATTCCAGCTCTTCGATGTCCTTGTACCCGTAACGAGCTTGATGAAAGCCTAACATTTAAATGGAATTAATAATCAGCGAAGAGACTCTGGACCATCACTTGACCATCTGCAAATGCATTGCTGTTGAACTGAGAAATACTACATATTTTTTAAAAAAATAAAAAAATAAAAAATGTAGAGAGAAATCATTAGAAAATCTTTACCGAAAGACCAGTATGGCATCGCCGCAGGCCGTCCCACAAGCTGCGTGTACTCGTCCACTACTCCCATGGGCGACGGCCCCGCAAAGAAATAGAAGTCGAAGACGCCGCCGATCACCTGAAACGTCAGCGAGTCGCCGCTTTTGTATTCAATGTCCATGCCATTGGAGTTCAAGAACAGCACTCCGTGCGTTTGACCATCCGGACGCATGTCCATCAGGAAAGGATAGCTGCCATACAAGGGAAAGTCCAGGTTCCAGCTGCCAATGTCTGTAGCCCACAACGTATAGCTCTGTCCGGGCACGAGCCGCATGCCAGAAGGGCGAGTCGATTCGCCCAACCCATAGAGGCACGAGTTTTGTGGCAAGCGGGTAGATATCTCCAGGTACTGGTCCTTGAACACCATGGGGTTGAAGGCGTACCTGCCCCCTTCGGCCTCTGGAAGCGTGTTGAACAAAACATCTCCATTTGATCTTCTAATAATGGAGAAGCTAAAGGGGTCCTTTGTCCAGGTAATTTTAAGCTGGTGAGAAGCAATCCAGTTGCTCTCTCGCTTGAGCGTGTAGGACGTCTCCGTGAAACGAATTGGTGAGGTTGATTGGCCAATGGGTATATGCTCCACGCGGTCGCGCGGGATGAGCATGTCCGGGATCTCCCATCGGGGGAGTAATGGGTCGGTAATGTGGATGTGAACCCGACCGCCGTCCTCATACCTGGAAATCGCGCACAAGAAAAAATTGAATCAATGAGAACATTCTTCTGCTCATTCTGGAATAAGTTTTAAAGGAAAAATGTCTCCAGAAAGGAGAATTGAGCCCTATACTGAGCAATGGGGAGGCACCTGGCGGTGAGCCTGAGTTCTTTTAAGTTGGGTCCGTAAGTTTCACACCCACTGGTAAGTTCCAAGTGCGCTACGACTCCGCTTCCGTCGGCCAGTTCGTTGATTTCAGTCATACGGTATCCAGAGCTTAGATCCGCTATTGTGGACACCGTGGGCAGCACCAGCGCGAGCAGCATCATTACCCTTACAGCAGCCATACCTGTTAGCATCCTGAGGGATGCAGACTCAATCGACATCGGTCGTTTCCCGCAGTCCTGATCCTACAGATGAGGTGAATTTCAATTCCAAGTCACCAAATTCAGCCGTATCGGTAGAATTATAAAACTCGAAACATATCCTGTCAACAAACGAGGTTAGAATTATGAAAAGGTAAAACTACGACTTGATATCTATAATCAAGGCCCAGAGAGGAGAGTAGTAGAATGAATACAGAGCGGCGGCGACTTCCAACTGATAAAAGGAAAAGCCTACCCTTCCTAACAGTTATTTCACATATTTTGTAACTGGAACATGATTTTTAGGTGATATATGATAGCCGAAATGAGCAGATAGAGGTAGCTAACATTACGACGCTGATTGGGGAAAGGCACAGGGCAAGCACTGGCGTAATATTTTTCAGGCAGAGGCCGAGGGAAAAATTCCTCGAGATGGCGGAACAGGAGTATCATACCTTGCGGATAGCTGCTCCCATCAGTACCAGCATGACACTTCAAATCTTGCGGTCACTATGTAACTAGAGTCTATACGAAGAGCCTTCAGTGTGTGGCGAATTTATGACATCAATATCTTAATCGTTTTAGCGAATAATTTCGGTTACCAGTGAATAGCGCAAAAGATTCACTAGACTTGGGTTGGGTAAATCTAGCGACGAGTTGAATTTGCAACTGTTGACTTCGGCGCCCAGAAACTTTACCCTCTGTTTCTGCATTTAAGTGCGTCTAGAGAGTGAAGTCTGCTGTGCAATGTGAGGTTGGGGATAATGTATTTAGCAACCCCAAAGTATGGCAACAAATGAACATAGGCATAACTCTAGACGAGACAAGTTCAGATAGGTCTGTTGTACGAGATGAGACATGATGAGGTACATAACCGAGAATTAGCGCCAGATTGCGACTTTGCAAAGACAGAAGGATGCTTGTTTTCATGTCCTAACTCTCCCGGAAAGCAAAGAGATATATTGAAGTCGTGCAAAAGCAAAAATATCGTAGAATTTGAGTCGGACTTTAAGAGGCAAATCCTCGCATGGTTATAGAAGCATAGTGAATCCACGGTTTTAGGGAAAGGCTGGCGTCAGAACACATTCAAGAAGAATATAGCACCAACTCCCGAACAATTTCCGTATTAACTGAGCTATCTGGGTCAACGTAGAAACGAAGGCAAGCCGAATAAACCATGAAATTTCGTGTATCACCGAGGCAAGGATACTCGAAATAGAACGCGCATGTGCGAAACAGAGCCATTCATGACGGAGGTTTGGTTGACAAGTATGCAGACCATACACTGGGTCTGAAATCATCGACGCACCCAATAAGCATCTGAGGTGGTGCTCCAAAATGGATACGAACACTATTGATTAAGGTTGAAGACGATGATTGAAGAGATCTGCTCGGAAATGCAACAGCCTAGGGCTTAGCGAAGACGAGACAGGATCATGAACTTAGACGGACGAACCCAACAGCAGACCTCTATCGTGAGATTGAAAGTGTGACTGTAAAGTTCCACCATCTCACGATGAAACAGAAACGAGCTCATTTACTGCTAGGTCGAAGTGCTGAGAAGAGAGGATTAGGGATGGAGACGAAACGTACCAGAGATGACGAAAGGGGGTCCCTCTCCGTGCAAAAACTAGTTAACAATAAGCGGCGCCACAGTGACCTCAGATCTGGGGAAAATGTGCAGAAGCATTAGGGGGAAGAACAAGTAGGACACTGATAACCAATTGCAAAACGAGCTAGAACGTTGTTCCCTCACATTTTGTTTCTTGGCTGCAACTCTATGGGGGAAATGAATTTTGCCGTGGAAGCCGTCTGTGATTAAATTTTGTTCTAAATTTGCGACTCAGTACACACAGTCCCCTCTGCCACAAACCCCTCGCCCAGGATTACCACAGAGTATCGCACTGGGCTCAAAAACATGTATGACACAATCAAAATCGCGTAGAAACGTGGCAACAAAGTTTGCCGCGCCAACTCCTGGAAGGGCCACTACGAAATGCAGGTGCAACGCTCCACTGCCAAGATCGAACCTCAGAGTGTCTAAAAACGCACCCACACACAAATGCAATCTCGGCAACTTATAACATTCATTCCCGGTAAACTCCACACCAGTTCTAAGAAATATTATACCCTGCTTTCTCAGCTTAAACTCCCGGATAGCATCAGCTGCCTTTGTCCGATCAGACTCTCAAATCAGGAGGGAAACTGATACAAAATGGGCTGGTGCACTGCCACCAAACACGCTGCCCCACGACAACCTTCATGGTGAGCCGCAGAAGGAGCGGTAGCGTCGCGACGACAGAGAGGTGAAAAATTCATGAGGAACAACATGTCGTAAAATTGGAGAGTTGTGGTGCGGATTTCAGTGGAAACGAGAGGGAAGCAGGTGTGAGGAGGAGGAGAGTTGCAGGCCCAAAGCCTGGGCACTGAGGCCGCACGATCACCAGGAAGCGTAGCGACTTGTGAATCGAGGCGATTGGACGGCCAGGACACCCCCATGCAGCGACGTCGCCGAGGGCGAATGTCCCCTCGCTGTGCCGCCTGTGACGCCACTGGGTTTGATATAGAACGTAAACTTATCCAACTATGTAATTTGAGATCTTCGGGCGTGTGCTAGAAGCGAAAGGTACAAATAATACTTGTTTGGGACTCATGTTAAACTTTATTATCATCTCTTCAACTTCATAGTTCAACCATTTTAGAATATTTCAAAACATATTCCATTTGTAATCCCACCATTCTCATTTAAGAAACCTTTCGGAATCTAACTCACTTTATTTTATATGCATATACATATATATTGCACTTTCTGTAATTCATCCCAAAAGCTTTTCTCAAATTTGATTTTGGGAATCAAACACACTTTATTGTTTCTGTTTCTATATATATATATATATATATATATACATACAAACATGCATGCATTGCGCTTTTGTTCCAAAAGCTTATTTCAAATCTGATGCATGATTTTAAGCCTTAAGATCCTCATAGTGCTGAGAGCCATATATGAACATAATGTTTCGCACAAGAAAAACTTTTCATGTATAGACTTTGTGTTATAGGTGGTACCACATGTTTTAGATTCTTTACCTACTTTCAAAAGCAAATAAGGTTTTTTAGCTTTCATTGGACCACTCTCATACGTTTTTGCATGCAAAAGAATACATTTCAAATTAATTCTATATAGGGAGAAATAGGACCCAAATTTAAACGTTAAAAAAATATTTTTGATACTTGGGCCCCTTGCAAGTAAAGAATCAATTGTTTTCATTTTAATTGATTGAAGTTGATTAAGTTTTATTATTTTAGATAGGGTGGTCATTTCAATATATATATATATATATATATATATATACTTTCAAAGAAATAAAGTTAGATTGAATCACAAATATTTATGTATTTTATTTTAAATAGAATTATAAAAGGCTTAAATTATAATTACTACTATTATCATTAAAGGTAGATACATTTTATTTAATAGAAGTATAATTTTTAAATTTTAAAACATTTCATAAAAACTGTTTAACAAAAAAAGACATATATATATATATATATATATATATATACACACACACACACACACACACACTTTGAGTTAACATAATTTTTTTAACTTAAGTATGTAATTTTTTTTCTTACTTGGATCTAAAATGATGAATAATAGAATATACTAAGTTGAGATACAATATAATTATAATTTTTAGTATGATAAATATGATATATTAATTTATGTTATAAATTTTTATCTATGCACCTACAATACTTATCAGTGGTTCATTCTGGATTTAGAAAGAAGTATTTAATAAAAAACCTCAAAATTTATTTGATTTACTTATAAGATTCATATACAACTTCTACATGCACTTATTAATTTTTTTATTTCTATTCGTAAATGACATATTTTATTTTAAATTATTTTTTAATAAATAATTATATTTTCTAATGATTATATATATTCTATATTAATATATAAATAGTGGTATTTTTTTTTCTTAGCATGCTAATTATTTTGTTAATATTTAAGAAAAAAATATGAAAATCATGATGAAACTTTTCTGATTCAAATAGCTACATCAATATGCACCTTGATTAATTGATTGAAAGATGTTTTTAGATTAGAAATATTTTGATTTTTAATTTTCAAGTTTATTTAAAAAATAAACTTGATATAATGACAAGATATCTATGAATTTGAAACAATTTTTATTGAAACATTTGTATTTGTATTTTTATTTATTAATGTATTAAAAAAATATTTTAAATTTTATTCATCTATATTATTACTCTTAAAATTTTAAAAATATTATATTATTAATATGATATCTAATATTAGCATAAAAATCTTACATGTTAAATAGTAAAATATATTATATTGTGTATATTTTTAAAATAAAGTTTTTTTTAAAGATTATAGATAGTAAATCTACAATCTACATCTTTAAGCAATTAGGACATTTTTTAAAGATTTCTCAAGAGATTTAATAATGCTAATATATGGCTTAAGAGAACTTGAGATGTGTGTTTGTTAATTATATCTCAATAAAGCAATGTAATTTTGGAAATATTTTATTATATAAATGCACTTTTGTAATTTATTTGATGATAAAAATTTCAAATTATATTGGCAATAATTAATGGAAAAACTTAGATATTATGTAAATATTTAATTATATAAGAAGATTTTATTTTGGATTCTGAAAATAAAGATAAGAAATTAAATAGCTAATATCTACTTTTTAGAATTTAAAGAAGATCCTTCAAATATTTTATACAAGTTTGAATCTTCAATAAGATAGAATACCAACTGATTATTTAAGATTAAAGTAGTCATTAAAAATATATATAATTTTTAAAATTTACATATAAGACATAAAGTAAAGCCATTTTTAATGATTTATTTATCTTCTTAAAATAAAATTACAAGAATTGAAAGTTAAAATATTTATAATTAAAGATAAAATATTTATAATTAAATATAAAAAATATATAATCATAATTTCTTTTAAATAAGTAACAATTAGAAAAATCTATAATGTCAATTATAAAGATACTTTGTCTAAAAATAAATTTTACAACAACTAACAATTTCTTTGATTTTTTTTGAATTTAAGATTAATTTAAAAAATATAAAATAAATTATTAAAATTTTAAAATTTTAAGGAAATTTAAATTTGTAAGGTTTTATAATTTTAAAAAAGATTTAACGACATGTTTATACAAATCTAATAATATTTTTTTAATTAAAATAATAAAAAATATTTTATAAAAAAATTAAAGTTTTGATTTATTTGCTATATATATGTATATATATATATATATGTATATATATTAGTTGAACCCATGCCATTGTCAAAGAAAATATGCAAAAAAATTAGTTTATTTTGTTTAAAGAACTATTTATAAAGTTTAATAAAGAAACACATCTCTTGTATTCTTGTACAGACGGTTCCAATTCAAAACTCACACTCCATTGTTGGCTCACAATATCATGTCCTAAGATTTCACATTTTCAACAACTTGGTATAGTTTTCATACACAATATCTATAATCTGGTTGCAACAAAGACCACAATGAAGCAATGGCAGCTCGGTTCTCTTTCCCTTGTATAAACCTTAATGTTGTTAGAACACATGAGAGGATGTTGTCAAAATATCAAAATTGAATTCTATCATTATTTAATGGCCCCCAATTTAAAAAGACTTGCAGCTCCCAAAAGACAAATAATTGGAGAAAATGCATTCTCCAAAATACAAACAACTGAACCCTATGAAAAACACTACTTCAACTCCCCCCTTTGCCTCCATTTGTCTATTTTTTGGCAGATTTTTCTTCAAACTCCTATGTTGCCATATTCTAAACTTTCAAGCTAAAACCAACACTTTCAAGTAATAACCCTAATTAAGTTTTCAAATATAATACACCTTACTACACAATCACTGTAGTTGCTCTAATATGACCAAAATTTTGAGCCATCCTATAGCCAAAAGTTAATTAAAAAAATCAATTCAAAAGAAAATTAAGAAGACAATTTGATACCTAAGAATTAGAACTATTATTGGGAATCTTGCCACAATACAATTAGAGTGTCGACATGAGTAGTAATAGAACCAAAGGTGGTGATGGCAAATGTTGCATTTCAAAGAATGTTTCTTCAATACAAACCTCTTAGAATTTTGAACAGTTGATTTCAACCGGATGAACTGTTCTTTTAGTCTTCTTCAAGTGTTAACTCCTCTTTTCTTTATGACTGCCCATGGATTGCTCCCAAGTGGTTAATTGGTTTTGTTTAGGATTTGTAGATTGACAAGCTAAATTAAATTTTAATGAAAACAATGATAATCAAATCAAAAGACTAATTTATAATATTATATATACATATATACTTACTCCTTAATACATTATATAAACAATGTGCAATAATAAATACAAATTGTAACAAACATATGTTTTATAAAACTTTATAAATATTTAGGATATTTATTAGAATACTTAAAGAAAAATAATTAAATTAATTACAGTAATTACATAATTAAAGTAAAATACTGAATTATATTTCGTAATAATTTAAAAAAAAAAATTAATGTTTTGATAGAAAATCATATTTTTGTGGTATAACTTTATATTTTGGTCTAGTAATAAATTTTATGTTATCAATCAAGTAAAATAAGAAAAAAAATATTTTACTTATATATTCTAATGATATAAAACTTAATTTTCTAATACAGATTTTAATTATAATTATATATGTATAAATTTGTAGATAATGTATGTCATAGTACTTGTACAACATTTCAGTTGCATTAAATTATTAAAAATAAATTAATGTTTAAATTCACTATAATAGAAGAATATTAATGCAACATGACATGTTTTTTTATTAAGAAATAATTTAGAAAAATATCTACTGATTGCTTCAAATTTTTTTGTCTAAAATCAAATATTTTTTATATTAAACTATCTGGAATTTTTTATAATTCGTGCATTTGATTACATTGTTGTACCTTTAAAACAATAACAAAGAATATTAAAATTAATAGCATAATATGTGATCTCTTAACTATTTCAATAAAATCTTAAAAGATTTTAAATTAGTTTTAATATTTTTACAATTATTTTCTAAACTAGTTTTGAATTTATTTTGTACACAATTACTTTTAATGTATTTTATATTTTTTTAAAATAATCTATAAAATAATTTTAAAATTTTTAAAGAAAATTTAAGAGATATATTTTAAATATTTAGAACTTTTAAGTAAAATAAAAAAGAAGATTGTAAATGAAAATATTTAAAGATCTAGATTTATTTTCTTAAAATGATATATGATATATAATCTTTAAAAGATTGTACGAAAGCTTTATGACAGAAGAAAATAAATCTTAGAAAATTTTAATCCAATAATAAGAATGCAATAAAGGTAATTCTTTCTACAGTACGAAAAATATGTATATATATTTTTGAAGTTAAAATATTTGTATGTGAAGCTAAAATAAATTTTAAAAACAAGATTTATATGTTAAATTAAATTAAGTATAAAATATATATTTTTAAAAATTATTCGTATTATATTATATATATTTTTTAATCTGTATTAATTTAATTTAAATAAATTTCAGACCATCAAGCAATACAAAACTCTTTGTTAATAAAAAATGCATTATAATTTGGAGATTATTGATTTGTGCCAGATTGATTTATTTATTTGCTAAAGATTTTATTTAATTCAAATATTAATAATACTAAAAAAATAAAAATTATAATAATTAAATGTGATTATAAATTCAAGAAGTCATTACAAAGTGTGTAACACCTAATTGTTATAAGTATGCTAAAAAAAACTTTATATTGTTTCTAATAAAGAGAATTGTTGATGATACATCTTCAATTGGTATTCCTACACCCTATCTGACCTCCTTGTAGACAATTAGCTAATAATAGGCTTTTTTGTGCTTTTTTCTATTCTTCTCTTTAAGAAGAGGTGGTGGTTGAGAAGAAGACAATGAATGCTTTATGAAAAATAAAAAATGAAATATATATTTTTTAAAAACTAAACCAAAATTAATTCAAATTTTAATTCTTTTATTTATTATTTGGCTGCCAAAACCACAAAATACTTATTTTTTTGATTTATTCAACTTATAGATCAATAAAGGAGTTAAATATTATCTTTTTAAACACGCCCTAAGCATAGGAGTGTACTTCTAGATAATTTTAGCTAAGTAAAGGTCACATGATGTATAGAAATATCAATTGGGAATGTAGCATTCACAATTCTCTTGTAGCTTTCTTACACTATCTTTAAGGTAAAAAAATTTAAAAATCAAAGATGCTAAAAACTTAGTTACAAAAGAATTAATTAGATTTTTTTACTATCAACTAAAATATCTAAAAATAGATATATATATATATATATATATATATATATAGTAAATAAAATAAAATAAAATTTTTAACTTGTTGACAAATCTATACAAAATAATTTGAAGAGGTTTGAACAAATAATTAAGTATCTTAATATATATATATATATATATATATATATTAAAAGCATTATAATATGTGTAACTTTGATTAATTATCTACTTTAATAAAAATATAATTATAGATTAATTTTAATTTATTAATTAATTTTTATTTCTATATAAATTAAAAAAACAAATTTAATATTTGATTTTTTCATAAACCAAAGAATTTTAGTATCTAATTAATGTTTATTTGGATAATGTATCTAAATGTAATTAATAGTAAACCTGAAACAAAATTAATATATACTTTTTTATTTATATCTCAAAATATATATATATATATATATATATATATGATACTAAGATTTTCTTAAGAAGAAATGGAATTTCAAATTGAAACATCTAAAACTTTACAAAAAGAATTACTATTTTTGTTTGTTCTCTATTTTTTTCCATCCCATTCAAGGGTTTGTTTGTTTGTTTGTTTGTTTGTTTTTTGCTTATCATATATTTAGGTTTAGTATGTTTAATTTGAGAATCCTTTCAAAGTCACAAGACCTCAACATTAGATTTTTTATTATGCAGTTGTTAAAAATATATATATTTCTTTTCAAAACCTTCAATATCATATAGGTGCTTCATATGTAAAACAAGACATTCCAAATCTAAAGTACAAAATAACTAATCAAAATTTATAATTGAAAAATTTCAGGTTTTAAATTCAATCTTTAAACTCTACATTTTTATTAGTTAGTTTTCTAAAATATATGTATTTTTTTTTTAAAGAAATAATTATTTTTCTTAAAAATTTCAAAGAAACCGTAGAAATTTTATCAAACTGTTTCATTGTAAAAAGAAGTTGTATTACAAAAAAAAAAAAAAAAAAAAAAAAAAAAAATTCCTTCAAGCACCTGTTAATGTTTTTTTACCAGACTTTTAAATTAACTAGAGTCATCTTAAAACTTCTGAAAATCCTCTAGACATCATTATAAATATATAAATAAAATTTAAAAATAAAATTTAAATTTTAAAGAAAATTCTCTAGAAACATCTATCAGTCCTTATTACTGTAGCTTTGATATAGATGCAAAAGAAGAGTAAACTTAATCTTGCCAATAATAATTATCGAGCAATATCTTTTGTATTTTTGATTTAATTTCTTAAGAAATATCGTATTTATCTTCTACTTCTTAAACTTTTTTTAGCTTTTTATTTTTCTATAAAACTTTATTTTCATTTATAATATTTTTTAGGTGTTATGAATCTTATTATCTAAAAATAAATTAATCTTTAAAAAATTTCAATATCATTATATAATATAATTTTTATTTATCTTATGGCTAATATTTTACTAATTAAGGACCTAATTAATGTATATTATTAAAATTTTATGACTTTATTATTTTGAATTAATATTTTCAAAACCAATTGATTGGTACACATGAAAATACATTCTAAAAAGTAACATATTTTTACAATAGATACTAATTATATTAATTTGCTATCTACTATACCAGATATCTTTTATAGTAATAACAATAGGTATCTAATATATAAATTTAATTATTTTTTAAAAATTTAGCATTATCATAATCATAAAATATATGAAATTACAATGGTTTTTGATAGTCTTAAAATTCTATAAATTTATCTCCATTTAGAAAAAAATTACTTAATATATATATATATATATATATATATGTATATATATATATATATGTATATATATAGAATGGTTTTTAAATATTTTTATTTCAAAATTAAAGCTACCAAACTAATCTGAATTTGAAGGAGATTTTAAAAAAAATTGAATTGCAATTTAATCTGGTATTTTAGTATTTTATTTTATTATATATGTATGTTTCAAATGAAATATTCAAAAAACATATGTTTTTTATATTCATTTTCTTAAGAATTTTTTTATCATTTAAATAAGAATATGTATTACAAGAAAAAAATTAATTTACAAATTAAACTCAAATTTTTAACTTAAAGATTTTATTTCTAATAATGTTAAAGAATTAATTTTCTCCTAAAAATTAAAATAATTTTATCTTATAAAAACCTAAATTTAGAACTAATATGCTTTTACAATTAATATGTATTTTCTCCACATTATAATATGGAAGCATTGTCTCCACTTTAAACTGGAACTGTAGAGAAGATTTCTATCAAATAGCAAGAAAATTTTCCATACTACGTATATATATATATATATATATATATTTATAAGAAATTATAATAAAATAAAATTTAAGAAAAAATGATTAAATCCAATATTCTATATTATTTTATATGGACATATCTTTTTTGATTTGATTCTTAGTAATTCAAATTCTTATTTTATAGATATATTTAAGATTGTGGCAATCATGATTTGGATTTAATAACTATAATAGAAATACAAAAATCTATATATTTTTATTTTTAATTTTTACTAATATTAATAATTATTATTAAAAATTTATTATTTTTAGTGTTTGTATTTTATAAAACTACTAATCAAATTTATATTCTATGTTAATTTTTTATATTTTAGTTAATTTTTTATTTTAATAAATCTTAAAATAATTTCTTTTTCTATAATTTTATTTTATAATTGTCAAAAAATTCTTAATAAACATAACAATAAAGTAGAAATGGTTTTTAAATTTTAATAAATAAAATTTAGTAAAATTTAGTTTCTTTAAATCACGTATTTGTGAATCTTAATATTTGTGGTAATAAACCATATACAAATGTTTTTAAAAAATTTAAAGAAATACTTCATTCAAAAAATATTATTTCACCACTTATATAATAGATTTATTATTCTTGGTGCTTCTTATTACAATTGGTTGGTTCTAAATAAACTCTCTTGATGCATCAATAATAATAAGTGAGTTAGTGAAGACTTCTTAGAAAGTCATAATTTGAAAATGAAAAAAAATGATTTCTTTTATTGTAAAGGTCTCTTGTATTATTTTAAACTTGTTTTACAAAAGTGAAATATTATAATGCATAGCCTAAAATGCTATTTTATATCTTTGAGAAAACAAAATTTACCATCTAAAATATGATTGTCACTGATGATCTTCTGAAGAATGTCCTATAAAATTTAAAATAAAATACCATGTTGAAAACATTCTTATTATTCTCCATATTAGTTTTACTATTTTTATTCTTTAAGACCGATGTCTTTTCCTTAATTTTTGGTTAACAAGTTCCAAGCTTAATAGAGTCACTTAAATTCAATCTTTTCTACTCAATCCCCAATCCAAAATAGTTTCAAGAAGTGCATCCATCTCATGCGTGCTCCTAAAGCCAACAATTTAAGGGTTGTCTATATTCTATAAGGGACACAATTCCTTGTAGAATAAACTTTGTTGACACGTGAACCCATGCAATACTCTACAATCCAACGTAGAACCATGGGTCCTTCAACTATTGGCTTGTGATTGCTCAAAGTTTCTGAGTTTCTGAGTTTTTTTTTTTTTTTTTTTTTTTTTTTTAATTTTTTTTGTGAAGGGTTTAAATTCTATCCAGCATTTCTTCAACAATTTCTAGAGTTCTCTTTGATCAAGGGGTTTTAAGAGCCTCCTTCAATTGGTGGGTAATGTTATTTTTGGACTTTGCTCCAGCAGGTGATCCTTGCATGGCAAATATGTTTGAAATTTTCTCTTAAATAGGCAAGTGACCTTTCATAGGAGGTCATAAAAAGTCTTAATGACTTCCTATTGCAAGTCAAAAGTCCACCAATGCATTGATGCACTGCTCAACCCACCTTTCAGTGTCCCCAAAGTCGGTTAACAGTTAAGGACAAACCACCGCCTTTGGAACCATTGAAAACCTCTGCAGAGAGGGGATGTTGGAATCTTCTTCGTTGAAGACATTTGCTACGCTAATTGTTTGTTTGTTTTTTTACTTACATATTGGTGCTCGAGCTAAATGATCACCGGCACTTCAAGACTTCTAATGCTGCTTGTTTAAGAAATAAATAACGATTCTTTGCCCGAACACAGATGAATCTTACCGACGTGGAGTTTTTTTTGTAGCTGCAGAGGCAATCGTTTCACTTCACAGTCAATTCTAGAAATTGATTGAAGCGAAATTGGTGCTGGTACTCATTTTGGTTGTTGCTCTTCAGTGTCGCATATGATGACCGTAATCCTGGATCAGTTTCTATCTGCTAGAACTTTTGGACAATTTCCACTGGCTTCAACGCTACGCTGATGTTCATGATGTTAAAACATACCGAGGTCAGAGTTATCTACCTGAATTTTTTGTCTTAGTTTTATGGGCTGTATTGTGGAAATCTAACGGAAGCCTGAATTACATGTCTCAAACTGCGAATAAGACTTGGTGATCATAGACGATCCGTTTCAAATGCTTGTTTCACTCCTGGTATTACTGCTTCCTTCGACTACAATCTCCTGCTGATCGTTGGTTAAATAATCTTTCGTTCCACCTGTTTGTATACCGAAACTGGAGAAAAGAAATTCTTCGTCGTAATCCTGAAGCTGTAGCTATGGTGTCATGTTTCTCTTTCGTCTGTTTTTTTTTTTTTTAAAGCTGTGATCAATCATCTCGTGTGCAACGCGTTCCCAAAGTGCGACTTGTCTTCTGCTTGAGCTAAACGGGGTGATATACTGCTGCTATGTCGCAATCTGAATCAAGTACATTACGTTTATTTGCTCTTATCAACTCATTATATACCAGATAAGGACAACCCGAGCTTCGGAAATGCCTACTTCACTCTCCTAGAAGATGTGCCTAACTTACTGATTTAACTTACCCTGGTAGTGTTTGGATTGCTGCCAGTGTGCCTTGGACAGAGTTGCTTGTCAACAAGGCGGTGCCGACCACGTGACAGCCTTGTTTTCATAATCTCGAAGACCATGAGCATAGGGGGTTGGAAAGAACAATACCAAGCAGAAATCTTCACTTCAGATCGTGAATATGGACTTTGATAACCAAGAGGGAATATTTTCTCAACCTATTCTTACTAAGTCACCAACCATCGGATTCCTTGCGGATGGAAAGTGATTCGCAAGCAATTTGTTCTTATCCTTCAGAAGCACACCAGCTAGTGAGTGGATGCAAGACCTTTGATGGCGTTGCACTGGGAACCAAGTGTAGGATCTGAACTAGCGGTCCAGGTATTCTCTCATACTAGGTCCAGTACCTACAGGGATGGACCCAGTTGAGAGAAACCTTAGGGTGGGCTCTTCGAATTCCATCTGAGAGAAAATAAGCAGCGAATACCACTGCAACACAAACTACACTTCGTGATTGTGTGAAGCCCTGGGTATCACATCTGTCAAGCCTACATGAGGAACCCAGATTCCGATAAGGAATTGGTCAGGCAAGCCTCCATGCTCACAAGTAGAACTAGTCAGGTCTGAAAGTGGAACCGGTCCTTGTGGGCGATGAGCAGGAAGCTCCAGAGGGAGCTGTGAGCACAGCTCCATGGAGTGAGTCTTCTTCATGAACTATTGGCAATGAAGATTTTGTTCCCGAAATCGAGGCCCTCCGAGTGCGATCAACCTATTCTTATTGAAAAGATCAAATTTTTAGTTCTAATCAATTTTCAATAGATTTCTTGCAATCATCCATTATAATCAAAGTACAAAAATGCATATAATCATTTTTTTTTATATATATTTTAAATTAAAAATTCATTTAAAAAAAATCTTGTATATATGATGTATTATAAGATTTAATTTGATAAAATTAGAGGATCAAAATAAAAGAATACAAGATCCTTAAGTTAATTGTTTTGTAGAGCTTATTATATTTTTCTTCTTGAAGTAGTATATTTACTTTTCTTGCTACTTTATAATCTACAAAAACTTAAAAAATATCTTGTTTCTTCTTTTAGACTCTTGAATTTAGTCTTTATGTTTTTAATATATATTTTTAGAAAAAATGCATCATTTCAATGAATTAGGTATATATTAGCCTTATCAATCTTTTTATCTAGATATTGATTAAGATCATTTTTTTTAGAATATATATATTTTATTATTATTATTTGGTTCTAATAATATAGAATACTTGAAATTATTTGTTTTGTCAATAAAGTTTAGTATATTTTTATTTTATTTTTCTACCTAATTCACTTGATAATAAAAATTTAACTTAAATCATTTAGTGTAGTAGCTTTCTTTTGTAGTATATTATTAATGTCTTCGTATAGTATTACCACTTATATTTTTTTTGTTTCTTCTTTAGTTTAGGATTTGACATTGCATATATGTGATTGCGGCTAATTCTTTAAATTTTAGATTTTTTATATTATTACCATTCTTGTATTTGTATTTGTATTTATATTTGTATTTTTATTTATATTATTACCATTCTTGTCTCTAGTATTAATGACAACATCCAGTAGTATACAAATATTTCTTAAAGATCTTCTATTATTATTCTTTTAAATTGTGTGTTGTCTTATAATTTAGTAATTAAGATTATAATTTAAAGAAATATACAATTGATGCCAATGAATTTTGCATAAAAATACTTATTATTAAATTTTTTCTTAAATTCTATTATATATATATATATATATATATATATATATATATATATGATCTTTGTAGTATTTTTTTAAAGTTTTTTTTTTTTTTTTTTTTTTTTTTTTTTTGTACAATCAAATTTAATGTTATATAATTGACTTATCCATGATATTCTATGCTATTTTTTTAATAGTTATTTTTGCTATTGTTATTGTAACTATCTTTTAAAGAACTTTACTTTGGTGTTTGGATTTAGAATTAAGATATAGGATTTAAATTCTATTTTTTTTCTATATTAACTTTTAATTTTGGTCTTTTATGGAGTGCATAAAATTTTACTTTTATATTTAATTGGCTTTATTAAATTAAATATAATTAAATAAAAACTATATAATAAATATAACAAAGCATTAATTTTTTTTATCTTGAGAATAAATCATAACTTTTATAAATCTTGTAATAAAATTATTATAAAATATTTTAATTTATATAAATTATTTTATAATTATAATTTCTTATTTAGTGAAGACTTCTCTCATTTTGAGCTTATTTAGGGCCTTACACCTACTAATGATGTTTTCAATTGCTAAAAACAAACCATTGACATAATCAATATAGGATATCAAGATTCATTTTAAAGAATTTTTATACTTTTAGCCAACCATCACAATAATATTTTTAATTATTTAGTTTCTTTTTTTTATTTGGATGTATTTTTTTTTTAACAAATCTAGTTATTTTATTTAGACATAGTGTACAATTCTTTGTTAGAGTTTAATTTTCTTATTTTTTCTCATCATGTGTTTAATTAGTTTTTAATATTATTTAAAGATTTTTTTGGTGTCTTTTATTGGAAGAAAGTTATTTCTATTTGAGATGTGTTTAAATTAAATTTCTAAAATTATAGTGTTTTTTTTGTATATGCAATCAAATAACTCATGTTTAGTATTCTTGAGATTTATGACTTTACTAATGTAATGGAAGTTCTTTTAATATAAAAGAGAATATTGAACAATTTTTTTATGGCTAAGCTTAATTTATTAGATAATAAGGAATAAATAGAATCTCTCTAAAAATTTCACTTGAGTTCTTTTTACATATCTGTAGACTTCACTAAGATTTTTACTAATTAGTTGTGTCATTGTACACTATTATCTTTGCTGAAATCCTCAAATATATATATATATATATATATATATATATTCTAGTATATTGATCCATCAAATTAACAATGGATAAACTTTGTTTTGTATATTTTTTTGCTTCATTTCTTTTGATTTGTTGATTAAATTATATATATATATATATATATATATATTTATAATTTTAAAATATTTATAATATTCTTCAGAAAAGAAAATTTATGTTAAATGGCTTTTTTTCATTAAATAAATAAATAAATAAATTTACACATATTTTAATGATTTTGACATAATTTTAGAACTATCTTGGACTATCTTTGGAATTTGAATAGTTTAAAAAAATCATTTAAAATAAATCTGGTTAATGTTTGTTAACTCATTTTCTTGTGATTGTGGCAAATGCAAATTGACGAAGTAAGATGCATTGCCATGGCCTCCATCAGCGTCTGTGTAAGTCTGGCCTATGATATTTCTGCTTCAAGTGGGGCACCCGCTTCTGTTCTGCATCCAATCCCTGCTCTCGGTGCTCATCTCCTCTCCATCGCTATTTCTCGCTTGAGCTCACTCATTTACACTAGTACCACCTCATCCATTGCCGCAGTTGTGGATTTCGTAGTTCTGCTTTCAGCTCCACTCATTTTTTTCATGCAAGTTTTTGTTCTTCTTCTCCATCTTTTTGTTTCTTCCTTCTTCCTTGTGCCGTTGCCAGGAGAGATGCTGAATAAGCGATTTTGGTTCCTGGAATTTCAATCCAACACTATCAGAACAACGGGGGGATATGATTGAAGTTGAGATGTGAGCAAACTTGTTTCGGTGAAAAAATTGTTGAAGATCACTTCGAAGCAAACTTAAAGCTGCTTCATCTATTGCTCGTCACCGACAGCGTATCCAGCTTCATTCCTGTCAATATGATCCTGTTTTTGAGCTTTCGGCTTCCTGCTTGGTTTGAAATTGCCTGCTCAAGAGTGATATCACACCCATTTATATCCAAAGAGCCCCTCTTTTGCCCTCGTATATGATTTAGTAATCCCTCCCATCATCATTGAAGTAAGCATCTTAATGCCTGTCGAACGCTTGGGCTTCATATCATGCTCTCGAGACGCACAAACAGTCTTCCCAATTAGAGGCAGGCAAAAGACTTCCTTCCACGGTGCTACGTTCAGAAATTGCTTCATGCACTTCAGATTCTTTCATCCTGTTGTTCAATGGTGAGCTTCTTTCTACTCATTCTAAAGAAGAAGCTCTTTCCTTTGTGTCATGATGAAGTGGCTTGGAGTGCAATATTGCCTTCCTCTCAAAGCCATCAGGAATTTCTAAAGAATAAGCATTTGATGCTGCTGCTTGTGAGCTCCCAAAATAGTTTACTAGGTGTTTTTTTAGTTATGTTGTATGCAATGAATGTTAGAAGAGTGAATTACACTTAACAACATAGTCAAAGTCTTAGCAAAAGATTTTATTTAGAATTCACAAGTACAATGTATATTTTGTGATATCAAATTAGTTCTAGCTATTTAGTGAAGGAAGAAAAATTGTAGTTGTAGAAGAAGAATTTTATATCATTAACAAGGCTTTTAGTCTCATTAGCACAAAGAAACATAGCTACTAGATAGAAAAAAACTCTTGTTACATGCTCTTGATTTTTGTCATAGTACATCTCTTTTGACCACTATCTTCTAAAACTATGGTCTTTTTTGCACTTCTTTGATTATCTTCTTTAACTTATAATAACATCGATGTATTTCATGACTTCACCTTCAACCATGGCTATCAATTCAATTCTTTTAAACCACAGTTATAGCCTCCAACAATGGCCTTTAATTAAGCTTTATGATTTCATCTATTGCCACTAACTATGCCCTTTTATTGCAACCATAGCCATAGCTAATATCCATGGCCATACTCTAATATCTTTACCATCTTACCTAATCTAAGTCAATCTAACTTAATTTGGACTTTGCATCCTTATCCAAATTATATTTTTAATCCAAAATTTGACAATCTTCATCTCTTTCTAAGTTTTTTAATTAGACAACTATAGGACCTCATGTTGCATCTATTCTACTAGGTAATATCTTAAGATTTGGTCCTATAGCAGAGGTGATTGTAGATTCACCTCTTAAGGACCTAATAAGCTTCTTGTAATTTGTTTGTGGAAAACCTACCTTTAACGGGTTGTTGACTTTAAGTTTACTTTTCTTTTTGTTTATTTTGTAACAACTAACTTATTATTCAATATTGCTTCTAGCTTTGATGTCTTATTTGTTTTGCTATCATGCTAATCCTTTTTTATTTTGCTTATTGGTTGGTCAAGTTGTTCTTCTACTTGTTATTGTGTAGATTTACTCATAGCTTACTTGTTGGCTGACCAAAATAATTTTTTATTGCAATTATCACAATCTCCTTCATTTTATTCATTGGCCAATCAAGTTGATTTCCTTCTTTTTATTATGTTGATATGCTCTTGTTTTTTTTGTTGACTAGATAAATAGACCTTCTTTTTTTTTAGTTATACTAGTAAGTAACCTTTAAAATGTTTATTAATTCTTTATCCTTTTGTAATTGTAGTGGTTACCATTGGCTCATCCTATTTTTTGTAATGCTTCTTTATCAGCTCAATATTCATTATTAAAAAAACTTGTCATCTAATATGCATGCCATTTGTCTTGTTTGCTTAAGATAACAGTCATTACTCTATTTTATTATTCTTAGTACTCTTCATCACCTTATTATTTATCATTAAAAATAATCATCATCTAATCCATGTGCCACTTATTATATTTGTTTTCAGTACTATCCTTCATCATATTATTTGTCATTGGATTGCTTATCATTCAATTTATAGACTACTTATCTTATTTTTTTCTAATTTTTATCATTTACTTTATATAATTTTTATCTTGTCGACACTAATATTCCTTGCATCTACTATTTTTCCATCTAATTATTTTATCAACTTTATAATCCTTGTCCTTATGGTGTCACGGACATAATCATGTAAGCTAGTAATTACATATACAAATAGCTAGAAATAAGTAAAAGTAGGTAAAAGTAAGTTAATTCTATAGTATTTAATATAAAAGCTTCTAGAAGCTTCATAGACGCTGCTTTGACTTCATAGATGTCTTTAATTGACTTTTTGGATTAGTAACGTGGTCAACAAGTTGGCCATGTGCCACACATGTTGTTAGCTTGAAGATCAAGCTAATTATGTGGCCCACACGTAGAAAAACTTGCCTTGTAAGTCAAGGCATGTGTTCTATAAAGTCAACACATATTGGAGGTCCTATAGAATGTCACCACGTAGCGCCTAGTTAGATAGTATATATAGAGACAAGAGTAAAGGCTTCTTCACTCTTATCAACTCCTTTCTTGCTTCTAGTCTAGTTTCAAGGGTCTCTAGTTTTCTTGTCTTTTGGCACTAGCCATTCTAGTTTCTCTTTCAATATATATACTTGTTTATTTATATTTTGTTACTTTTCTTTGAGTGAAGGCTCACTTGTCTGGATTGTTTTTTCATCGAGTTCTTGTCCTTGACAGATTGACAAGAGTACACCTACAATATCAGAGCTTTGTCTAATCTTGATTAAGAGTGGATTATCCCTTTTTCTTGATAAGATATAAGCATATTAGAAGTTGCGGATTACCCTCTTCTAAACTGATATTGTCCTTAGTATTTTCTTTGTTCTCAAGTCCTCTCTTGTATTTGTCTTGAGCGATATTAGACATCTCCTCTTTTCTAAGTGTTATCATGGTAGAACTTGTTGAAATGAAGAATGCAATGGCACAAATGCAAGAGCAATTGAGGGAGTTAATGCTTGCGATGCATCAACTCAATTTACCACTACAAGGAGCAACAAGATTGGTAAGAAGTGAAGATATAGAAATGGTTAGAGCTGCTTCAACATCTGTACCAAATCATGTCCTTTCTCATATGGTGGAATGCCCTTTCAATGTTAGAGAACCAAGAATTGCCCTACCCGAGAAGTTTGATGGTACCAGATCTAAGTTTCGAAGATTTACCAATGAAGTGCAACTTGTAATTGAACTTCAATCCCAAAGCTATCCAACTCCAGGATCACAAGTTAGATTCATTGGTATGCTTCTTTCAAGTTCAGCATTATCATCGTTTTCATCTTTTCTTGAACGACGAGATCCAATATTGGATAATCTAGAGGCTTTTCTAATGGAGTTTTGATCCATGTTTGGAGAACATGATGCAATTCGTGTTGCAACCAATAAGATCCGTATTTTACGACAAGGCAATCGATCAATAATGTTATATGCTTCATAATTTTGACAACTTGCAACTGATATCAATTGGGATGACGCTACACTTATTAGTCAATTTTTCTATGGATTATAATATGAGGTAAAAAAATTAATGCTCAACTTACCTGATCCTCAAACATTGAGTCAAACAATTGACTTTGCTGTGAAGTGCGACAATCGCCTTTTTGAATTTCGATCTGAGAACCATACAAGTGGACCTCAACATCACTATAATTTAATTCCAACACCAACACCTCTTCAATACATACATTTGGAAGTAGAGGATATGCAAATTGATGCAGTACGTTTCAAACCTCCTACTAAGCAAGAAAAGACTCATCGTCGTCAAGAAGGATTATGTTTATATTGTGGAGAACCAAAGCACACTGCTCAACATTTTCCAAAGAAATGATGCAATCACAAAATGAGGAGTATGGTTGTGAAAAAAGATAATATGTCAAAAAACGAGTTTGTCCAACTACAATAAGGACCGTGTGGCTGGAACCTCGCACAACATCTAGTAAAGGTCCTATTCTCTCCTCAGAGCCCTCTCCTTGTTTTACATTAAATGTTATTTTATGACCTAAATATTACAAAGTCTTTGCCTTGTTAGATTCGGGAGTCTCACCGTATTTTTTAGATGAAGAATTTATTAAAAGACATAGCATACTTTTAGTAAAGAAAACTAAACCTGTTCATGTAGAAGTCATAGATGGTCGTCTATTGTCTTCTGGAGATATTACTCATGAAATCCTTCCTATAGAAGTAATAATCAATGGTCATAATAATTTTGTAGTATTTAATATCATTAGATCTCCCTCTAATCCAGTCATTTTAGGTTTATCGTGGTTAGAAAAATACAACCCTCAAATAGATTGGATTTCCCAAACTCTTACTTTCTCTAAAAGTATAACTAACAGTGTACTTAATCAAGTAGAGAGTCATAAGTCCAATTCAATCAAACCCGTATTTATAGGTGTAAAAACTTTCTTGCATGCTGCTATGAAAGAATCACCATATATTATTTATGCCACACCCGTTTCTACTGGTGAAAAGACTTCAAGTGGCATTCCAAGCCAATATCAAGAATTTCAAGATGTATTTGAAAAAAAGAATGCGGATACACTCTCGAAACATTGTCCCTATGATTGCTCAATTGACCTTCAAGAAGGAGCACAACTGCCATTCGGACCAATCTACAGTTTATCACAAAATGAGTTGGCTGAACTCAAGGAATATATTGAAGAAAATCTAGCCAAGAATTTCATACGCCATTCTAAAGCTTCGGCAGGAGCTCCAATTCTATTTGTGAAGAAAAAAGATAGATCATTGCAGATGTGTATTGATTATCGAGGACTCAACAAGATTACCATCAAGAACAGGTATCCACTACCTTTAATATTTGGACTTCTTGATCAGCTGAATCAAGCTAAGATCTATACAAAAATAGATCTTCGAGGAGCATACAATCTAGTATGCATCAAAAAAAGAGATGAATGGAAGACTGTGTTTCGAACTAGGTATGGACATTTTGAATACAACGTCATGCCTTTTGGACTTACAAATGCACCAACAGCTTTTCAACATCTAATGAATGATGTTTTTTGAGAGTTTTTAAACGATTTTGTGGTCTGTTATCTAGACGACATCTTGATCTATTCTAAGAATCCAGAAGAACATGAACTTCATGTTCGTCGTGTGTTACAAAAATTAAGAGATGTAGGATTCTATGCCAAGATAAAAAAGTATGTATTCCACACTACTCAAGTCGATTTCTTAGGTTACATCATTTCAAATGATAGACTTATGATGGATCCTAAGAAAGTTCAAACTATTATAGATTGAAAGATCCAAAAATGGTAAGAGATGTCCAATATTTTTTGGGATTTGCCAACTACTATCCGATCTTCATCAAAGACTTCTCTTGAGTTGCAGCTCCACTTAAACGTTTGACTTGTAAAGACAAACTCCAATGGAATCAAGAAGCGAAAGTTGCTTTTGAATCTTTGAAGATAGCGTTTGTTTTTGCATCAATCTTGTATCGTGTTGATTTTTCCAAAGCATTCTTTATGAAAACAGATGCATTAGATTTTGCTCTGGGTGCGGTTTTATCACAAATGGGAACAGATGACAAACTTCATCTAGTAGCCTTTCATTCAAGAAAATTCTCAGCAGCAGAAATCAATTATGAGATCCATGACAAAGAACTTTTTGCAATTGTGGATTCTTTTCAAGAATGGCATCATTATCTAGAAGGCGCTTCCAGTCCAGTCACCATGTATATGGATCACAAGAACCTCGAATATTTTATGTCAGTACGCATATTAAATTGTTGCTAAGCTTGTTAGAGCATGTCTTTATCAAGATTCGAGTTTATCATCACTTATCGGCCAGGAAAACAACAAGGTTTGTCCGATGCCTTGTCTAGACGTTCTTATCTTGCACCAAAAGAAGGAGATGCAGCTTTTGAGTAAGAAAGAATGGTTCTCTTGAAGCCGGAGCAATTTCATCTTCGAGCAATAAAATCAACATTGACTGTTGATTTAACTTTTTTTAAGCAAGTCGAGTTAAGTATGTCTTTAGACCCTCTTATTCATGATATCAAGAATAATTCTTCTAAATCTCATGATCCCTCTAAACTTGAATTCAAGAACAACCTACTTTATTTTGAAGGACGCCTATATTTTCTAGAAAGAGAAGCACATTTACATGTTCTTCAAGCTCGTCACGACTTCCCAGCAGCAGGACATTTTGGATATAATAAGACTTTGGAGCTGATATCTAGGGATTTTTGGTGGCCTCAAATGTGGAAGGTAGTTAAAGACTTTGTACAATCATGTGATATTTGCTCAAGATCAAAAATTCCTCGTCATCGATCTTTTGGACTTCTTCAGCCATTACTCATTCCAGAACAACCATGGTCTTCTGTTTCTATAGACTTCATCACGGATCTTCCAATCTCAGGTTCTTATGATTCTATATTCGTGATAGTAGATCGTTTTACCAAGATGGCACATTTTGTACTATGTACAAAATCTATCACAGGTGAAGAAATAGCTAAACTCTTTCTTGACAATATCTATCGCTATCATGGATTATCCAAGGATATTATATTAGATAGGGGAACTCAATTTGTATCAAGATTTTGGCGGACTCTTTTCAAGATTCTTAAAGTGGATATAAAACTATCTTCGGCATTCCATCCTCAAACTGATGGACAAACGGAGCATGTTAATCAAGTTTTGGAGCAATATTTAAGATGTATCATTAATTACCAACAATATGATTGGACAATTCTTTTGCCATTGGCAGAGTTTGCTTACAATAACACGATACATTCTTCTACAAAATAAACATCTTTCTTTGCTAATTATGGTTATCATCCACGACTTGATACTTTTGACTTTTCAAAAGTTGATAATCTTACTGCGAAAGATTTGGTGATTCATTTATCAGAGCTACATGCAACGATGAAGGCATAGTTAAAAGAGGCTCAAGAACAACAAAAGGTCAATGCGGATGTCTATCGAAAGGAACAACCACCATTCATCCTGGGTGATAAGGTATGGCTACTTTGTCACAATATCAAGACCACTTGTCCTTGTGACAAGTTGGACTATTGAAGGCTGGGACCATTTTTTATTTCTGCACAAATCAATCCAGTTGCATATCGTTTACATCTACTGGAGTCAATGAAAATCCATCCAGTATTCCACATGTCTCTTCTTGAACCATACAAGATAGTGGACATACTAAGAAGACGACAAGCTCCACCTCCTCCTATAGAAGTGGACAATAATGAAGAGTTTGAAGTAGAAGAAGTCTTAGATTCAAGGCGGTGCCGAAATAAATTGGAATATCTTGTCCATTAGCATAAATATCATATTAGTGAATGCACATGGGAGCGAATAAAGAATCTTGTAAATGCAGCAAAGGCGGTTGAGGCTTTTCATCGACAACATCCATCAAAATCAAGATGAAAACCTTCTTTATAAAAGAAACAACATCTATGCAAGATAACATTCTACTTTCAATTCTTGTTCGTAGCTTCTTTGTAGTTATGACGTTTAGGAGATGGAGAACCAACAACTAGTGGATTCGACTCGAGAGCCTTCATTTGCTGACCTGTTGGATGAGACATTATGATTGTCACAACGTTCAAGACGATGCAATCGAGATGAAGATCTTCAAGAACGACATGTTCTGCTTCAAATAGATAGCGAGATACAACGCGTTTGGTATCACGATTTGAAAAGGGACTCCTTATGTTTGGTAATTGTGCTAGAGGTAGGAACAACTCCTAATGGTGTTCCAAATATTCTATTCAAAGGCTTCAACAATGATCAAATAACTAGGTGGTCTTTCCGCCCTGGTATGAGACACTAACGATGGTTGAGAGGCCCTATCAATCATCTTCGAAGAGAATAAAGATCCGAGTATGTGGCGAATATAATTCGTCGCATCATAGATTTTCTCAACATATAATGATCGCTCCTCGTGGAACTCATCCCTAGAAGAGGGGGTAATGTCACGGAGATACTCATATAAGTTAGTAATTACATATATAAATAGCTAGAAGTAAGTAGAAGTAGATAAAAGTAAGTTAATTCTATAGTATTTAATGTAGAAGCTTCCTAAAAGCTTTATAGACGCTGCTTTGACTTTATAGGTGTCTTTAATTGACTTTTTGGATTAGTAACGTGGTCAACAAGTTGGCCATGTGCCACACATGTTGTTAGCTTGAAGATCAAGCTAATTATGTGGCCCACACGTAGAAAAACTTGCCTTGTAAGTCAAGGCATGTGTCCTACAAAGTCAATACATATTCGAGGTCCTATAGAACGTCGCCACGTAGCCCCTAGTTAGATAGTATATATAGAGACAAGAGTGAAGCCTTCTTCACTCTTGTTAACTCCTTTCTTGCTTCTAGTCTAGTTTCAAGGGTCTCTAATTTTCTTGTCTTTTGGCAATAGCCATTCTAGTTTCTCTTTCAATATACATACTTATTTATTTATATTTTGTTACCTTTCTTTGAGTGAAGGCTCACTTGTCTGGATTATTTTTTCATTGAGTTTTTGTCCTTGATAATCCTAAATCAAACCCTAAATCCTAAATAGAATCCTAACTAAATCCTAAATCAAATCCTAATTAAACTCTAAATCCTAAATAAATCCTAATCAAATCCTAATCCAAATCTTAAATCCTAAATCAAATCCTAACTAAATTCTAAACCCTAAATCAATCTCTAATCCAAATCCTAAATCCTAAATCAAACCCTAACCAAATCCTAATCTTAAATCAAATCCTAATCAAAATCCTAAATAAAACCCTAACTAAACCCTAAATTAAACCTTAACTAAACCCTAAACCCTAAATAAATCCTAACCAAATTCTAATCCAAATCCTAAATCTTAAACCAAATTCTAACTAAACCTTAAATCCTAAATCAAATCCTAATCTAAATCCTAAATCATAAACCAAACCCTAATCCAAACCCTAATCCAAACCCTAATCAAACCTTAAACCAAATCCTAAACCAAATCCTAACCAAATCCTAACCAAATCCTAAACCAAATCCTAGTAATTCCTACAAGAGATTTAAACCTCAATAATTAATGAATAAACCGTTGATCTTAACTCAAATTTTGTATACATCTTAAAAACTAAGTTCAAAATAAGCACAAAAAAATTGAAAAGGATCGGAGTTACCAAATTGACGATAACCTCAAAAATGTGCTCGGGTATTGGCTGGTCTCCTTCTCCAATCTTGATGCCAATCTTCTATAGCCAATATCTCTTGTTTACACCATTCGATTGATCTCAAAATTATAATACACATAGAAAAATAAGTCTTAAATCCTCTCACATAAGTTTCACTCCAATCCAACTAGTAGACTGCACGAAATCTTAAAAACCCCTACTAGACCTAAAATTCTACTTTCTAAGTTCTTGATCCACTTATACCTCAATATCTCTCAATTTAACCGTTAGATCGAGCTCAAATTCACGAAACATATTAAATACAATTATAACCATAAACCCACAAAATTTCACTTGTAGATCTATTACAAAACTCTTGAAATCACCCAAAACATAAACCCTATTTTATTTCATAAAATCTAAGTCATTTGAAACAAACCTTGACTTTGCAAAGCTATTACAAAGTCAATACAGATCCAAATCACCCAAAATCAATACCTATAGAAATCCTATTCTATCTTCTATCAAACTCCATTCTTCGATCTGCCAAAGATTCTTGGAATCGTCGTCGAGAGTCGGTTTTGTGCCTTAGTGTCTGATTTCGACCTAGGTTCATAACCGGTCCTCTTCAAGTATCAACTTTTGTTTTTTTGAGGTAACTCTTACTAATTTGCACTCCTAATTCCTTCCTTCATATGCCTATATCCTTTATTTTTCTAATCTACATTGTTTTGCCTTATTTATGGCCTTACAAAGTAAATAGAAGCATAATTTGCAAATAGGCAGCATTAGCACCTTTAATTTTTCTACCCTTTGACTAATATCTATATTTCCAAGATAATTTGCTACAATATTTTTGAAGTGAGATCCTCAAAACATGATATTTTCTTCACCCTTTCACTTGTTATCCATGTTACATCATGACACTGTGTGGTCCCATTTTCTCCCGCCTTGGACTACGAATTGGAACAGCCAATGGTACTTCCCCAAAATTCCTGTTTCTAAGAGGATCTTTTCATGAAAAGGACGTTTCTCCTAAAATGGCATAGTAAATGAAACAGCTTGAAATGGAACCAAAGCCTCTGTGTTTGGGACCTCATTGAGTTGCCCAACCAAGTTAGGTCTCATATTGGGTAAGCAGCCCATACCAGGACCTGGATTGGATGTCCCCATAATTAAATCAAATTGGTCCTTCACATCTGACTCATCCAAATATTGAATTGGTCCTTTCTCCTTTTATCGACTTCTGGTAAGAACGGCTCGGACTCATTCCACCTGATTTATCAGAGAATCTTGAGGACCTTGATTTATCTCCTCAATTTTTTCTTGGCTTTGGATCTACTGATCCCGTTTATTGAAATTAGATGGATCATTACATTGTTGATAAGTATGTCTCATCTGCTTGCAATTCCTACACACTCGCATGTAATCATCACTGGCTTTAGAATTGGAACATTGACTGGCATAATAATCAACCTGTCTGCAATGGAAACGACAAAGTGGTCTTCCTGCACCCCATCATGCATATTGGGTGTTTCCACCAATATATACCTACTAGGCTTGTTTCTTATAGGATTGGAAAATGATCTTGATTGTCCCATTGGTACGGAGGGTACTTGGTTGGATGACGCCGGTGGTGTGACATTAACTGACCTTGAATATTGGCACTAGAATTGGCCACTGTTTCTAACATCCAAGATGACTAAATATTAATAATATCTTTTTCATTTATATTTTCATCATATAGTCGTATTACAACATCACACTATGTGGCTAGAATCTTGTACAATTCTTAATGAAGGTCATATTTTCTCTTCAAAACTCTCTCTTTATTTTATAATAGATGTACATTTAAGATCTAATAATCACAAAGCCTTTGCCTTAATAGATTCACGAGCCTCAGCTTGTTTTTTAGATGAAGAATAAGTTAAAAGTCATAATATATAGTTAATACAAAAAATTAAACATGTAAACATAGAAATCCTAGATAGTCGTCTATTAACATTTGGAGATGTTATTTATGAAATACTTTTTATAGATGTAGTAAAAAATAGTCATAATAGTCGCGTGATTTTTAATATAATTAGATCTCATTCTAATCCAGTCATTTTAGGTTTATTATGGCTAAAAAAATATAATCCTGTAATAGATTGAATTTTTCATAAACTTGACTTTTCTTCAAATATCATTAAGAGTTTTTCTAATCTAATAGAAAGCCATGAGTGTAATATAGCCAAATCTGTATTTGTAGGTACAAAAGCTTTTTTGTATGCTGCAAAAGAAGAATCGTCTTTTGTTATTTATGCCACATCCATTTTAAATGATGGAAAGATTTTAAGTGAAATTCCAAGTCAATATCAAGATTTTAAAGATGTTTTTGAGAAGAAGAATATACATATTTTTTTGGAGCATTATCCATATTATTGTTTAATCAATCTTAAAGAAAGAATTCAACTGCCATTTGGTCTAATCTATAGTTTATTACAAAATGAGTTGGCTGAACTCAAGAAGTACATTGATGAAAACTTAGTCAAGAATTTCATATGCCATTTAAAATCTTCTACACGAGCTCCAATCTTATTTATGAATAGAAAGAATGGATCATTGTGAATGTGTGTTGATTATCAAGGACTCAACAAGATTACCATCAAGAATAGATATCCTTTGCCTTTGATATCTGGACTTCTTGAACAATTAAATCAAGCTAAGATCTATACAAAGATAGATCTACAAAGAGTGTACAATCTGGTCTGCATCAAAGAACAAGATGAATAAAAGATTGCATTTTGAACAAGGTATGGATACTTTGAATATAATGTCATGCCTTTTGGACTCACGAATATACGAGTTGCTTTTCAACATCTTATGAATGATATTTTTTGTGAGTTTCTAAATGGTTTTGTTATCTCTTACTTAGATGACATTTTAATCTACTCTAAGAATGCAAAAAAATATGAAGTTTATGTTCGTCATGTGTTACGAAAACTTAGAGATGTGAGATTATATGCCAAGATGGAAAAGTGTGTATTCCACACTACTCAAGTTGACTTCTTAGAATATATCATTTCAAACAATAATCTAATGATGGATCTTAAAAAAGTTCATACAATCATGGACTGAAAGATTCAAAAAATAATAAAAGATGTATAATACTTTTTGAGATTTTTCAATAACTATCGGATCTTCATCAAGAACTTTTTTCAAGTTGCAATGCCACTTACACACTTAACTTGTAAAGACAAGCTCAAGTGGAGTAAAGAAGTAGAAGCATCATTTGAAGCTTTGAAGAAAGTTTTTACTTCTATACTAATCTGGTATTGCGTTGACTTCTTCAAAGCATTTTATATGGAGATAAATGCATCTGACTTTGCTTTGGATGCAAACTTATCATAAATAGGAGTAGATGACAACCTTCATTCAGTAGCTTTTTATTCAAGAAAATTTTCAGCAGTCGAGATTAATTATGAGATCCACAACAAAGAACTTGTTGCAATCATGGATTCTTTTCAAGAATGGCATCATTATTTAGAAGGCACTTTAAGTCTAGTCACTATATATATGGATCACAAGAACCTCAAATATTTCATGTCAGCACGTGTTTTGAATCATCACCAAGCTTGTTGGAGCATGTCTTTGTCAAGATTTGAGTTCAATATCACTTATCGGCTAGAAAAACAACAAGGTTTCTATTATGCTCTTTTTAGACGCTCTTATTTTACACCAAAAAGAAGAAAAGTGGCTTTTGATCAACAAAAGATAATTTTATTGAAGCCAAAATAATTTCATCTCCAAGCAATGAAATCAACATTGACTATTGATTTGACTTTTTTCAAGCAGATCTAAGTAAGTATGTCCTCAAACCTTCTTGTTCATGATATTAAAAACAATTCCTCTAAGTCTCAAGATACTTCTAAGTTTGAGTTTAAGGAGGACCTACTCTATTTTAAAAGATGCTTATATATTTCAGAAAGAGAAGCATGATTATATGCTCTTGAAGTTCATCACAATTTTCCTACAGTAGGATATTTTGGATATAATAAGACTTTGGAGCTTATATCTAGAGATTTTTGGTGGCCTCAAATGTAGAAGGCTATTAAAGAATTTGTGTAGACATGTGATGTTTGTTCAAGATCAAAAACTCTTCATCATCAATTTTATGGATTCCTCCAACTATTACCTATACTAGAACAACTATGGTCTTTTGTCTCTATAGATTTTATCATGGATCTTCCAATTTCAAGTTCATATGATTCCATATCTGTGATTGTAGATCGTTTCACCAAGATGGTACATTTTATACCATGTACTAAATCTATGACATGTGAAAGAATAATTAAACTCTTCCTTGAAAACATCTATTGCTATTATAGATTATCAAGGGATATTATATAAGATAGAGGAACACAATTTTTATCGAGATTTTAGAGAACTCTTTTCAAGATATTGAAGGTAGATATAAAACTATCTTTGGCTTTTCACCCTCAAATTGATAGACAAACAAAATAGGTAAATCAAGTTTTAAAGCAGTATTTGCGGTGTACCATCAACTATCAATAAGATGATTGGACAACTCTTTTGCCATTGACAGAGTTTGCTTACAATAATTCGGTATATTCTTCTACTGAACAAACATCTTTTTTGCCAATTATGGCTATCATCCATAATTTGACACTTTTGACTTTTCAAAAGTTGATAATCCTATGACAGAAGATGTGGCAAATCAATTGTCAGAGCTACGTGTAATAATAAAGGCACAATTAAAAGAAGCTCAAGAACGACAAAAAGCCAACAGAGATGTCTATCTCAAGGAATAATCTCAATTCCATGTAGGAGATAAGGTATGGTTACTTTGTCATAATATTAAAATTATTCATCCTTACGACAAGCTGAATTATCATAGGCTTGGACCATTTTTCATTTATGAACAGATCAATCTAATTGCTTATTGATTACACTTATTGGAGTTTATGAAAATTCATCATGTGTTCCATGTATCTTTACTTGAGCCATATAAGACAATGAATACACAATGAAAGAGACAAATGCCACCACCTCCTATAGAAGTAGACAATAATGAAGAATTTGAGGTGGAAGAAGTCTTAGATTTAAGGTGGCGCCAAAATAGGTTAGAATATCTAGTACATTGGCATGGATATGATATTAATGAATGTACATGAGAGCCATCCAAGAATCTAGCAAATAAATTAGCCAAAGTTAAAGTATTTTATGAACAACATCCATCAAAACTAAGATGAAGAGTCGAGAAATTCTTTGCTATAAAGCAAAGCAAGCCCAATGGAGATTTCATTCTATCTTATATCATTATTTAGTGCTCAGGAGATGGAGAATCAACAACCAACAGATTCAATTCAAGAGCTATCATTTGTTGAGCTACTAGATGAGACATTGCAACTATTATAATCTTCGAGATGCCAAAATTGAGATGAAGACCCTCAAGAATAGATGGCAAGATACAACGCATTTGGTACCACGACCTTAGAAGGAACTCCCAGTGTTTAGTGATACTTTCGGAGGTAGGAGCCACTTCTGATGTTTTGTTTGAAAGAAGTTATAAAGGCCTTAATAATGATGAAATATGGAGGTGGTCTTCTCGCCTCGGTATGAAACATTATCAATGGTTGAAGGGACCTATCAACTACCTTTGAAGGAAACAAAGATCAAAGTACGTAATAAATACAATTTGGCGCATCTTGAATTTCATCAATATGTAATCATCGCTCCTCATGGAATTCATCTTTAGAAAGGGGGATAATGTCATGGACATATATATTTATCTTGATAATTATCTAGATAATAAGAATAGATAGAAGCAAGTCAAAATAAATAAATATGATATTATCTTATAAAAAGCTTCCTAGAAGCTTCATAAATACTGCTTTGCCTTTATACATGTCTATAGGTGATTGATAGGTTGAAAACTTGGCCAACAAGGAGGCCACATGTTGATAAGTTGACTACTTGTAGTACAAGTTGGACCTATGGCATACACCTAGGAAACTTGTTTTGCAAATTAGACATGTATTCTACAAGTTGGACGCATATTAGAGGTCCTATAATATGTTGCCATGTATTTTTTAGTTAAGTAATATATATAGAAGCAAGAGTGAGGCCTTCTTCACTCTTGTCAATTCTTTTCTTACTTTTAGTTTAGTTTCAAAAGTCTTATGTTTTCTAGTCTTTCGCAATAGCCATTTCAGTTCTTTCTTGAATATATATATATATACTCTCTTCTATTTTGTCACTTTCTTTTTAATAGAGATTCCACAAATTTATGCATCTTCTTCAAGTTTATGTCCTCGACATTAATAGATTGAAGTATGTGCAAATTTTAAAACAAGATCAATGGTTTAATTAATAATTATTTTGGTTTTAAAATTGCTATGGAATTTTAAGCATTCATTCTAATTATATATAATAATCCATTCAAATTATGTATAATAATTCATCCAAATCCTATATGACTCTTTTAGGATTTTTATAAGACTTCTTTAAGATTTGATTAAGGTTTAATAAGATTTATTAAGATTCAATTGAGATTTATTTAGAATTTTATTAGTATTATTAGAGTCTTTATTAATTGTAACATACTAATGTACTTTCTATAGCCAAGTATTTAGTGCATTCTCCAACAAGACAACACATAATATGATATTGTGCTTCAACATATAGACATTGTGTAAAGCTTTGATGAAGTAAAATAATACTACTTTCATGTATAAAATAATTTCAAATTTTAATAGTTTAAATTTTTTATTAATAATTTTGCATCATTTTGAGTGGTTTCATTGAATATACATAATTTTATTGTGTATATATATATATATATATATATATATATAGAATATTTTATTAAATTAAAAATATCTTTAAATTAAGATATAATCTTGTTTTTTTATTTTTCTATTATTATATATATATTGAAGAATCCAAATTTCTAAAGCATAGAAATAACTATATTATTTTATAAGACCATCAATTAAAAAGATCTTGCTCTAAAAAATATAGTTCCACTTACTTTCATTTTTAAAACCAATCAAGTTAAGAAAGAGGTTTTGCCTCCAATGTATTGTGTATCAATTGTATTTAACCTTGGAGATAACAAGTATGTAATAATTTAAAAGAATTTTTGTTTTTTTTGTTTTTGTTTTTTGTTTTTTGTTTTTTTTTTTTTTTGTGAATTTATTAATACTTTAAGAAAATAATATCAATTATTATTATTATTATTATTATTGTAAATTTATTAATACTTTAAGAAGAGAACACCAATTGGAGTTTTTTTTTACTTAGAGAAAGTACATTCCATCAACAATGACATTATAAGTTAAAATCTATCTAATGGCATTGGTTTTAATATTTCTTATGGATTGAATATCAAACCAAGTCACAATGCTTTAAAACATTGCAACCTCTCTTGGACTACCTTGAACCTTTGTGATCACTTTTGAACTATCGAATTAAACAAGCATGTTAAAATAATTTCAATCCTATCCAAATCCTTCATTTGAATGAACATTCATTTCAAATATTCGTCCATCCAATGCATGCTCTAGGGTTGATTCTTGGTCCACAGAGGATGAGCATCCAACTCACTTCTAAATGAGGTGCCCCGTCACATGCTGACTGGACAGACGTGCACCAGTTGCCTTGTTTCCTTTTCCTCGTTGAGAAGCTTCTCTTCTGGTCTGGTCTTGTCCTGGGCCACAGTAGCATTGCCCCTTAAGGCTCCGCATTTTGCCCTGCCAAGCCGTTGGGTACTCTGAATTTCGACTCACTTGGAGGTCGCAAGCAGCAACGATGGGCGTGGAGCAGGGGTTAAGCCAGGCGCAGAAAGATTTCTACGAATCTGAAGGTGGGTTCTGTCTTTTCGCGTTCTCTTTGTTTCTGGGTCAGGGTTTGACCAGTGTCCGATCCTCATAGGAATTCGGGGTCGTGTCCACTTTGCGATGCTCGGATATGATCATGTGATGGGATGCTGGTGAATTGATGGGATCGAAGCGGATTTCGAGCATTTAAACGTATGTTTTGCATAGTTTCTGAAGGCCAGATTTGGAGGTATGAATTTGCCATGAATTGCTCAAAAGGACCTTGGATGTAGGGCTGAAGTTGACGTATTTGCGGTGGTTTTGGGATGTGTAGGGTATTTGGTGATACCTGATTATGCCTCGCCATCAGAATGTACTACCTTGATTAAGAGGATGGATGAGCTTCTTAGGGACTTCGACCCTACCACCTTCTCCATCTTCTCTACTACGAATCAGGTTCGTAATAAACAGGAGAGCTCTTGGGTTGTGTCATTTAATGTTTAGCTTGTTCTTGACCGTTGCTGCATTATGCTTGGTCAGAATGTTCACGAGATTTAGGTGCTCCGCAAAGAGAATACCTGATGTCGAAGACGAAGCTGATTTTGCTGATTGTATGTATGCAGAAGGCAAACATGGATTCATATTTCTACAATAGTGCAAATAATATCTCTTTCTTTTTTGAAGGTGAGCGCAATGATTCTATGAACTTGCAGTCGGAGTGATTCACTCAAGGGTTGGAGGTGTTGCATCGCTGGGAAGATTGATTTTTGGTGTACTTTTATGTCAGGGAAATGAGCTCGAATTCATCTTGCAATTTCGAAAAAACGAATGTGATTTTTTCTTGAATTTTCTGTACAGAGAGAGCATTTGACGAGAACAGGAATTTGAAGCAGCCGAAGGAATTGTCTATCAATAAAGTAGGTCATGGTAAGGCCTCTTGTATCATTTGCTCTCTAGTTCAACTGGGATCCTCTCTTTTCTCCAGTGTTGTGCTGACTCAATTTTTTTATTTCAACCTGTTCTCGTAATTTTAAGATGTCGCTTGTTTGGTGTATGCAGCAATGCATGATCTGGACCCTGAATTCCGCAAGTTTTCAAGGTCAGCAAAAGTATCGGCCATAGCAGCCTCACTTGGGTACAGGAGACCTGCGCCCATTCAATCTATGTACATTTTCAAGGTACGATGTCTGAGTAGATCCTGATCCGATTTGATGCATGAAACTTACTGGCAACATCTTGCGGTTGATGATTTCTAGTTAGCTAATGGCCTTAATCATGTGTTTTTGCGCAGCAACCAGGAATAGGCGGAGAAGTTGTGCCGCATCAGGACAATACCTTCATGTGCACCGACCCGCCATCAGTCCTGGGCTATTGGTGGGCACTTGAAGATGCCACGAAAGAAAACGGTTGTCTCTGGGTAGTTCCCAAATCTCACAAACGTAAGATTGTAACATATTTCAAAGTTTAGAAGGTTGAGGTTTGATGACTTTCGTGATTGTGTAATTCGCAAATGAACATCTTACACATCTGAGTTATGCATAGTTACCAACGATGAGATCATTGAAAAGTATGCTAATGAGATTGTGTCATTGCTTTGCCAGAGGGCTTGAAAAGGAAATTTTTAAAAGAAGGAGATTCGGTCAGGTATGATGTACCACAGCCTGAATACGATATGTCAACCTTTATCCCGGTGGAAATGAAGGCTGGTTCACTGATTCTCCTTCATGGAGACCTTGTACACCAAAGGTACCAGCCTGGGTCTTCTATCTGTATCATTTTGGGTGGTTGGGTGCTCATGTAGGTTTTAGATACTCTGTAATATTTGAATTCTATGATTCAACTCGGTCTCTGGATAACTTGTGTCTGTAGCAGAGCACTGTAAGTGATGTTTTGATATTTTCCAGCTGTTAATGCACTTAATTTTAGGGTGGTTTCTCAGTTTTATTTTATTAGTAAAGCTGATGAGTTGTTTGTCGTGATCGCAGCTATGAGAATAAATCATCCAAACAACGACCCGCATATAGTATTCATGTTATAGAGACTGATGGTACCTTCTATCCTGAGACCAACTGGTAAGTGATCTCTCGCAAAATTTTGTGTTTCAAAAATCTTTGATGAACATTCGTGCTTACTCTATCAATATACATTGTAAGCATTTATGTACTCTTTGAACTTATGTTGTCAGGCTCCAACGCCGTCCTGATTTTCCTCTCGAACCATTTTATGAGAAGCCGGGTTCGCTGGCTTCAGCATAAATAGCTGTAAAATGTTGGGCTGCCGTGACGCAAGCTTCCCGATGTAATGCATCAGATTTCCTCGAAAAAGGTTGAAGGTTAATCATGGCGATTAGAATCATGTTCTACCTAGATAATCTTATGGGCAAATGTCTCATATGTGCCATGTTGTGTGATTTCTGTCTTCGAAACTCTACAAATAAAAATCTTTTCTATTTCTTTTATAATGGTTTTGATTTGTGGTATAACTTTTGGTTCCATACATCCAATTTATGTATGCTACGGACTTGCTAGCAACTGTATATGATCGGGAGCCGGCTGTGTGTTGTCAGTCGGAATGGAGACGAATGCTGTCTGTTGTTTACTCAATATGTTGAAGGATCGTACATGCAACAAATTCAGTCACTTTGCAGTAGAGAACAAACTGAACCTTCTGAATTCGATATGGAAAATTGAGGTCACCATTCCACCTCTTGTTACTATCCTATTTACTTTTGTTGTATATCTTGCCGTCATGTGTGGGTTCTATATTTAATTGATGTGTTTACTAATTACTTGTGCGTGGGAAACAAATTACTCAAAGAACCGAATTCTTATTATAAAGTGTATAAAACTGTAGTATTCATCTTAATACTTTATGCACTGAATCCAGAAATACTATTGTAATAAGCTTTCCATAACTTTTGAATCTCTTTGAGCATTCAATCTTGTATTTAACATGAAGGATACACCAAATGTCTATGTATTTATATATTTGGATGTCTCTTTCAGATATTTAGAGGTTTCTGTACTTGCATAGATTTTTACTAGCTAAAATATGTAACACACAAATTTTTGATGGAAATTAGAGGTACTAGTTAATAATGTTACTAGAGTTTAATTCACTTTTTCCAAATTCTGTTGTACAAGTACAAATTATAGAAATTGGTTCAAACTTTGTTCATGCAAAATAATAGGTTTTGTAATGAAAATGTTTTAAAAATTGGATCTTTTTAATTTTATATATATATATATATATATATAGACTTATTTTTTGGTTTTTATTTTTCTATATCATATCACTAATACTTATTTACCAAATAATCTCGGAGTCAAAAATAGTAATGATAAAAGAAACCATGTAATCACAACAAAGAACTACTAGTAATGGTCATTCTTGAATTTGTTTATTCTCTTCTACATATCATTGTTTAATTTTTATTTATAGAAAAATTATTTTATTTTATTTTATTTTATTTTAAAGTTTTATATTTTTTTTATTAAACATTGGATTCCTAATATTTAACTAAAAAAAGAATCTATAATTGTTGTGCATTACTGTTATTATATATCATATCCAGAAGATTTATACCAAACAAGTAGGAGATTTATTATTGTTTATAATATAAAATATATCAATACATGTTAGCTATACAAAAGATGAAATTAATCCATAATATAATTTCATCATTATTTCATAAACAACTTAGAAGTATTTTCCAATCCAACAAAGTGTTCTTAATATAATGTTTTTTATTTTAAAAATCCTATTTTTGGTCTTTTAGAAGTATAGCAAATATCTCATTATTTTATTTCTAAGCATACTATTGAGAATATTGAACGTTGACACCATCTCTTGAGAGAGTTGTGTAGACTATTATACACCAATACATTATGTTTATATTACATTGTATGGTTTGGAATCTACATAAACTATGTATGCACTAACATATTTGAAATAATAAATATATATATCTTCAATTTGTAAGTGGTGTTGTTGATAAATACACTATACATCACTAATCCACACTTAGTATGAGTTGTAGATCAACACCTATGACAATTACAAAATAGGTGGAACAATCACACACAAACACTGTTAATACAAAAAAATAGAAGTAGCTCCAAATACACATAGATTTTCAACAAAGCCAATGCCAATTAGGCCTTCTTTACTTGCACCCTATGCCATTAATGAAGCCCCTCTAATGATGGTGAAAGCCAATCAATATTAATCCAACTAGAGAGTTGTATAATGTTAGTTGTGGTAGCTTCTATTAGCTTGTTAACTTCTTCTAGATCTTGTCTTGCATCTTGGACAAACCCATCTACTAATAGAAATTTCATCCAAAGATGGTGTCAAACACCTCATATGCCAACCTTGAACAAACATCACATAGAATCATTGTAGCAACTCCTTGAGCTCTTCTACATAATATGTACTTCAAGCTAGCTAAAATCACATTCAAATTGAGATTCATAGTACTATTTCCATTTGGCAAATGACTAGAAGCACAATTCCTAAAGTGATTTGTTCATAATACTTAAAGGTTGTAAAATATGTATTATAGTCCTTCTTAAGTTCATAATACTTTAAGGTTGTAAAATATGTATTAATGCATTAAATAAAGCAGAGATCCTATTATATACTTGGCACCTAAAAACAACATGTTGTATCTTTATTTGCCTACCAATCCCTAATATTAACTTTGTGGAGGACTATAAGTTTCCTTAACTCTAAAATGTACCAATTCTACATAGATGTGAAGTACAAACTTTTTACGTTTTTGTGGCTTTGGTACTATACATTTTCTTCTATCTATAATCTACTTAAGTAAATGAACTTCCTTCCATTTAAATTATTTGGTTCATTGTAGGATCTTATTTCTCTCTTCAGAAGTTATATCAAATAGTAATTCCTTATTCTTTACATAATTCAAAATTAATCTATCTTCAAAAATATTTGAATGAAAAATTCTCTTCCATAAATGATATTTATCTACTTTAGGTATTTTTAAATTTTTTTTGGATGAAAATTGATGTATCATTTATATAAGAGATTATGAATATCTTAGATGACCTTAGCAATTTTCAACAAATATTGCAATATGAAAAGATGATAATATAGTAAAAAAAATAGGATAGAAATATAATTGATATTACAAACATCTAACAAGAAGATTTTAGAAATATTCTTAAAACATTCTAATAGAAGATTCTAAAAAGCTTTTTAGAATATTTTAGAAGGTTTTAGAAGATTCTTAAAATATTCTAGTAGATTCTAGAAAGTTTTAGAAGGATTAAAGAAGTTGTCTAAGAAGATTGTTTTATCTCTAAATAATATGGAAATTTCTTGAGAAGCTTCTCAAGAAACTTTTAGTATCTAGTATATATTAGAGTCAAGGCTAAAAGGATCTTCAGTCTTAATAATATATTTTTTGGAGCTCTAGCTCACCTCTCTTAATATTGATTTTGTATTCATCTTGTTTAATTAAATTTATGCTAGCTTTTTTGTTAAAACTCTTATATTTAACTTCTTGTTTTCTCTTTTAAGATGGCTGGAGGTGAAGATGTTAATATAGTTGGATATATTGAGTCCAAATTAGATACTATTAGAAATAGACTAAATGCTTTATGTCATAGAACTCCTAGAATTGAGAGATTCTTTACAAGTTTTTATGGTGATGCAAGACTTAGAGCAATTCAATGTATAATATAATTATTTCTTGAAGCTTGTATATCCAAGAAGACAATGTTGTGATGTAATAGAACTAATAGGTAAAAAAGGTGAAGAAATTATTATATTATAGAAGATTTTACTTAAAAAATTATAGCAAATTATCTAAGAAAATAGAAAATAGTTCAAAAAAAAATAAAACTAAAGGTTTAAAAGCTACTTTTTTATAAAATAGGCTTCTATCTACTTTAGACACCAATAAGGCAAAATAAGGTATATTAAAAAAATAAAAAATATAAGCATATATAAGAAGAAGTTAGAAGTTTATTTTAATAAAAATTAATTCAAAAAGGCAAAATTTGATACCTAGAGAGGACTGATTATCAACATGAGTTGAAATTAGACCTTGAGGCACAAAATTAGGTACCTATGGCAATTTTGGAGTTCTTTTGGAAATCAAAGAATGAGATTTAAGAACAAAATTAATAAGATTTTTTGAAGCATTAATTCTAAGTGATTTGAGTATATAATGACTTTGTAAGAGTTTTGCAAAGTCATAGTTGTTTTAGGTAACTCTGAAATTTTTGAAATAAGAAAGGTATTATGTTTTGGAACATTTCGTGAGTTTGGTAGTAGATCTATTGATGAAATTTTGAGAACTTATGAGAATAGTTGTTTAAAGTCTATGTTGTAAGTTTGAGCTTGATCAAACAATTGATTTGAAGGCTATTGAATTTCAAGTAGGTTGAGATCTCAAAAATTAGACTTATAGAGTAATTAGGGTTTTTAAGATCTTCAACAATCCACTAGTTGGATTGGAGTGAAATTTACATATAAAGATAATAGACTTAATTTTCTATATATACATGAATTTTGAAAACAGTTGAATGGTGTGAAAAAAAGATATTGGCACTAGAAAACCAACATCAAGGTTGAAGAAGGAGGCTAGTTAACACCCAAGAAAATTTTGATATTTTTCTTCTATTAAGTAAGTTTGATTCTCTTAAAGTTTTGTGTAATTATTGCCAATTTAGTTATTAAGAAGTCTGTAAAAGTTTAAGCAAGATCAATGATTTAATCAATAGATATTGAGGTTCTAAATTGTACTAGGATTATATTGATTTGATTAGATTTTTATTAAGGTTTGGTTTAGAATTAGGATTGGATTAGAATATAGGATTTGATTAGGGCTTGTTTAGGATTTAGAATTTTTTTAGAATTTGGGATTTAATTTAGGATTTAGGATTTAGGATTTACTTAGGATTTAAGATTTAGGATTTGTTTAGGATTTAGGATTAAGGATTTGCTTAGGATTTAAAATTTGGCTTAGAATTTGATTGAAATCCATTAAGATTTCAACTATGATTAAATTAGGACTTGGTTGAGATTTATTTAAGATATATTGTCACGGCCATAATCATGTAAGCTAATAATTACATATAGAAATAGGTAGAAGTAAGTAAAAGTAGATAAAAGTAAGTTAATTCTATAATATTTAATATGGAAGCTTCTTAGAAACTTCCTAGACGCTGCTTTGACTTCATAGGTATCTTTAATTGACTTTTTGGATTAGAAACGTGGTCAACAAGTTGGTCATGTGCCACACATGTTGTTAACTTGAAGATCAAGCTAACTATGTGGTCCACACGTAGAAAAACTTGCCTTGTAAGTCAAGGCATGTGTCCTAGAAAGTCAACACATATTGGAGGTCCTATAGAACATCGCCACGTATCTCCTAGTTAGATAGTATATATAGAGACAAGAGTGAAGGCTTCTTCACTCTTATCAACTCCTTTCTTGCTTCTAGTTCAGGTTCAAGAGTCTTTAGTTTCTTGTCTTGTGGCAATAGCCATTCCAGTTTCCTTTTAATATACCTACTTGTTTATATTTTGACTTATTATATCGAGATAGCCTTTTTGTGTATATTTTCCCTCATTGAGTCTTTGTCCTTGACAGATTGACAAGAATACACTTACAATATCAGAGCTTTGTTTTTCTTGAGTGAGAGTGGATTACCCCTTTCTCTTGACAAGACATAAGCATATTAGAAGTTTGCGGATTATCCACTTCTAAACTGATATTGTTCTTAGTATCTTCTTTGTTATTAAGTCTTTCTTTTCTTTTGTCTTGGGCAGTATCAAACAAATTTTTCTTCTTAGTGTCATTATGGCAGAGCTTGTTGAAATGAAGAGTGCAATGGCACAAATACAAGAGCAAATGAGGGAGTTAATGCTTGCGATGCATCAACTCAATTCACCAACACATGAAAGAACAAGAATAGCAGAAAGTGGGGATATAGAGATGATCGGAGCTACTTCAACATCTACAACAAATCACGTTCCTTCTCCAATTGTACAACACCCTATAAGCACTAGAGAACCAAGAATTGCCTTACCCGAGAAATTTGATGGTACGAGATCTAAGTTTCGAGGGTTCATCAATCAAGTACAATTGACAATTGAACTTCAACCGCAAAGCTATCCAACTCCAGGATCACAAGTTAGGTTTATTGGCACTCTACTTTCTAGTTCTGCATTATCGTGGTTTTCGTCTTTTCTTGAACAACGAAATCCAATATTGGACAATTTGGAAGCTTTTTTGGCAGAGTTTCGATCTATGTATGGTGAACACGATGCAACTCGTGTTGCAACAAATAAGATCCGAATTCTACTACAAGGAAATCACTTAGTAACAGTGTATGCTTCACAATTTCGACAACTTGCAATTGACATCAAGTGGGATGATGCTGCACTCATCAGTCAATTTCTTTATGGATTGCAATACGAAGTAAAGAAATTGATGCTCAACTTACCTGATCCTCAAACTTTGAGTCAAGCAATCGATTTTGCGGTAAAATGTGATAATCGACTTTTTGAATTTCGATCCGAGAATCATTCACGGGAACCTCAATGTTATTACTCAATGGCAACATCAACATCTTTGCCAAACGTACATTCGGAAGTAGAAGACATACAAATTGACGCGATACGTTTTAAACCCCTAACTGAGCAAAAAAAGATTCGTCGTCGTCAAAAAGGATTATGTTTATATTGCGGAGAACCTAACCACATTGCTCAACATTGTCCAAAGAAACGACGCAACTATAAAATGAGGGGTACGACGGTCAAAGAAAACAACATGTCGGAAAACGGATTCGTCCAGCTACAATAGGGACCATGCAGCTGGAACCTTGTACAATTCCTAATAAAGGTCCTATCCTCTCCTCAGAACCCTCTCCTTGTTTTATAATAGACTTATATTTAGGACCTAAGAATTACAAAGCCTCTGCTTTACTAGATTCGAGAGCCTCAGCATGTTTTTTAGATGAACAATTTGTTAAAACTCGTAAAATACCTTTTGTACAGAAACCTAAACCAGTACATGTAGAAGTCATAGATGGTCGTCTTTTGTCTTCTGGAGATGTCACTCATGAAACTCATCCTATAAAAGTAACAATAAACGGTCATGATAGCTACATAGCTTTTAACATAATTAAATCCCCGTCCAATCCAGTTATTTTAGGTTTATCCTGGCTAGAAAAATATAACCCTCGAATAGATTGGAATTTGCGTAAACTTGACTTTTCCCAGAGCGTTATTAATAGTTCTACCAACCAAGTAAAAAATTATAAGTCTACTATAGTAAAACCCATACTGATAGGTGCAAAAGCATTTATACACGCAGCAAAAGAAGGATCAACTTTTGCTATTTATGCTGCACCTATTTCTGAAAACGTAAAGACTTCAAGTGGCATTCCAAGTCAATATCAGGAGTATCAAGACGTTTTTGAGAAAAAGAATGGAGATATTCTTCCTGAGCATCGCCCATATGATTGTTCAATCGACCTCAAGGAAGGAACTCAGCCACCATTTGGACCAATTTACAGTTTATCGCAAGATGAGATGGCTGAACTCAAGACATATATTGACGAGAATTTAGCAAAGAATTTCATACGCCATTCAAAATCTCCAGCAGGAGCTCCAATTTTATTCGTAAAGAAAAAAGATGGATCTTTACGAATGTGTGTTGATTATCGAGGATTCAACAAGATCACAATCAAGAACATGTATCCATTACCTTTGATATCTGGACTCCTTGACCAGTTGAATCAAGCTAAGATCTATACAAAAATAGATCTAAGAGGAGCATATAATCTAGTACGGATCAAAGAAGGAGATGAATGGAAGACTGCGTTTCGAACCAGGTATGGACATTTCGAATATAATGTCATGCCCTTTGGACTCACGAATGCACCAGCTGCTTTTCAACATCTCATGAATGATGTATTTCGTGAATTCTTAGACAATTTTGTCATCTGCTATCTAGACGATATCCTGATCTATTCTAAGAACGTCGAAGAACATGAAATATATGTTTGTCAAGTATTACAAAAACTTAGAGATGCAGGATTGTACGCCAAGATGGAAAAGTGTGTATTTCACACTACTCAAGTTGACTTTTTAGGATACATCATTTCAAATGATGGTCTCATGATGGATTCTAAGAAAGTTCAAACAATCATGGATTGGAAGATTCCAAGGACAGTAAAAGATGTCCAATGTTTCTTAGGATTTGTCAATTACTATCGGATCTTCATCAAAGATTTCTCACGAGTTGCAACTCCACTTATACGCTTGACTAGTAAAGATAAATTCCAATGGAATCAAGAAGCGGAAGCAGCATTTGAAGCCTTAAAGACATCGTTTGTCTCTGCACCAGTCTTATATCGTGTTGACTTTTTCAAGGCATTTTTTATGGAAACAGATGCATCAGATTTTGCCTTAGGTGCAGTTTTATCACAAATGGGATCAGATGACAAACTTCATCCTATAGCTTTTCATTCAAGAAAATTCTCAGCAGCCGAGATCAATTATGAGATCCACGATAAAGAACTTCTTGCGATCGTGGATTCCTTTCAAAAATGGCGTCATTATCTAGAAGGCGCTTTTAGTCCAGTCACTGTGTATACAGATCACAAGAACTTCAAGTATTTCATGTCAGGACGCGTATTGAATCATCATCAAGCTCGTTGGAGTATGTCTTTGTCAAGATTCGAGTTCATTATCACTTATTGGCCAAGAAAATAACAAGGTTTGTCCGATGCCCTATCTAGACGTTCTTATTTTACACCAAAAGAAAGAGATGCAGCTTTTGAGCAACAAAGAATGATCCTCTTGAAACCGGAGCAATTTCATCTCCGAGCAATGAAATCAACATTGATTGTTGATTCAACTTTTCTCAAGCAAATCCAGTCCAGTATGTCCTCAGACCCTCTTGTTCATGATATCGAGAATAATTCTTTCAAGTCTCATGATCCTTCTAAGTTCGAGTTCAAGAATAATCTATTATATTTTGAAGGACACCTATATGTTCCAGAAGGAGAAGCACGTTTACGTGTTCTTCAAGCACATCATGACTTTCCAGCAGTAGGGCACTTTGCATATAATAAGACTTTGGAACTCATATCAAGAGATTTTTGGTGGCCACAAATGTGGAAGTCAGTCAAAGGCTTTGTACAATCTTGTGATATTTGTTCAAGATCAAAAATTCCTCGTCATCGACCTTACGGACTTCTTCAGCCATTACCTATACGAGAATAACAATGATCTTCTGTTTCTATGGATTTCATCACAGATCTTTCAAGCTCAAGATCTCATGATTCTATATTTGTGATAGTAGATCGCTTCACCAAGATGGCACATTTTGTGCCATGTACAAAATCTATCACAGGTGAAGAATCAGCTAAGCTTTTCATTGATAATATCTATCGCTATCATGGATTACCTAAAGATATCATATCGGATAGAGGAACTCAATTTGTGTCAAGATTCTGGAGGACCCTTTTCAAGATTTTAAAAGTGGACATTAAGCTATCTTCGGCTTTCCATCCTCAAACTGATGGAAAAGCAGAGCACGTAAACCAAGTCTTAGAGCAATATTTAAGGTGTACTATCAACTACCAACAAGATGATTGGACAACCCTTCTGCCATTGGCAGAGTTTGCTTATAATAATACGGTACATTCTTCCACGCAACAAACACCTTTCTTTGCTAATTATGGCTATCATCCACGACTTGATACTTTTGATTTTTCAAAAGTTGATAATCCTGCAGCAGAAGATATGGCAAATCGGTTGTCAGAGTTACATGCAATAATGAAGACGCAATTAAAGGAAGCTCAAGAATGACAAAAGATAAACGCAGATCTATATCGTAAGGAGCAACCACAACTCAACGTGGGTGATAAGGTATGGCTACTTCGTCGCAATATCAAGACTAATCAACCTTGTGACAAGTTGGACTATCGTAGGCTTGACCCCTTTTCTGTTTCTGAACAGATCAACCCAGTTGCATATCGGTTACATCTACAGGAGTCAATGAAGATCCATCCTGTATTCCACGTGTCTCTTCTTGAACCATATAAGACAGTGGATATACAAGGAAGAAGACAAATGCCATCGCCTCCTACAGAAGTAGATAATAATGAAGAATTTGAGGTGGAAGAGATATTAGACTGAAGGCGGCGCCGAAATAAGCTGAAATATCTTGTTCATTAGCACGGATATGATATTAGTGAATGCACATGGGAGCCATCCAGGAATCTAACAAATGCATCAGCTAAAGTCAAAGTTTTTCATCAACGACATCGATCAAAACCAAGATGAAAATCTCTCTTATAAAAGAGACAAGATTGAGGCAAGATAACATTCAATTTCCTATCCTTGTTTGTAACTTCTTTGCATTTGTGACGCTAATTAGATGGAGAGCCAACAACCAGTGGATTCAACTCAAGAACCTTCGTTTGCTGACCTGTTGGACGAGACATTACGATTGTCACAACCTTCAAGACGACACAATCGAGATGAAGATCTTTAAGAACGACATATTCTTCCTCGAATAGATGGTGAGATACAACGCGTTTGGTATCACGATTTGGGAAGGGACTCCCGATGTTTGGTGATTTTGCTAGAGGTAGGAACAACTCCTGATGGTGTTCCAAATATTCTATTCGAATGAAGTTACGAAGGCCTCAACAATGATCAAATAACTGGGTGGTCTTTCCGCCCTGGTATGGGACACTACCGATGGTTGAGAGGCCCTATCAATCATCTTCGAAGAGAATAGAGATCAGAGTATGTGGCGAATATAATTCGTCGCATCATAGATTTTCTCAACATATGATGACCGCTCTTCGTAGAACTCATCTCTAGAAGGGGGGGTAATGTCACGGCCATAATCATGTAAGCTAATAATTACATATAGAAATAGGTAGAAGTAAGTAAAAGTAGATAAAAGTAAGTTAATTCTATAATATTTAATATAGAAGCTTCCTAGAAACTTCCTAGACGCTGCTTTGACTTCATAGGTGTCTTTAATTGACTTTTTGGATTAGAAACGTGGTCAACAAGTTGGCCATGTGCCACACATGTTGTTAACTTGAAGATCAAGCTAACTATGTGGTCCACACGTAGGAAAACTTGCCTTGTAAGTCAAGGCATGTGTCCTAGAAAGTCAACACATATTGGAGGTCCTATAGAACGTCGCCACGTATCCCCTAGTTAGATAGTATATATAGAGACAAGAGTGAAGGCTTCTTCACTCTTATCAACTCCTTTCTTGCTTCTAATCCAGATTCAAGAGTCTTTAGTTTCTTGTCTTGTGGCAATAGCCATTCCAGTTTCCTTTTAATATACCTATTTGTTTATATTTTGACTTATTATATCGAGATAGCCTTTTTGTGTATATTTTTCCTCATCGAGTCTTTGTCCTTGACATATATTTGTAATTATTCTAATATTTCTTTAGGATTTTGTAAAGATTATTTTAAGATTTATTACGGATTTTTTTTGAACTCCTTTAAAATATTTTATTATTTCTTTTGTAATTTCTTTAAGGTTTCTTTTGAATTTGATTAAAACTTGTTCAGCATTAGTAAGGTTTAATTAGAGTTTATTTACTATTCTATTAAAGTTAAGATTTTGTTATTACAATTTCCATTCTACCTTCCAAAACCATGTGCTTGGTACATTTTTGAGCAACACTTCACATAATATGATAGCAATGGCATCTATATGTCAATAAAAAAAATCATCTATTTAATAGTATAAGGAGCCTTGGATTAGTCTTCCAAAAAAATTTGATGGTATACATTCTAAGTTTTGAAGGTTTTTTAATTAAATTTTTTGATATCTTTTTTATAATATAAGTGCAACAAAGGAGTTGCAAGTTGATTTAGTTGGAACCTTGCTTACAAGAAAAATCTTATCTTGATTTATTCTTTTATTAGAAAAGAGATATCTAATCTTGAGTAATTTTGAAATTATTTTAGAAGCACTTTTAAGGGTATTTAGAAAACATGATAAGGTCCAATAGACAACAACAAAGATTCACGCATTATGTTAAGGATCACACTATCATAGTAGAGAGAGTTGCTTCAAAAAAGTGCTAGGCCTCTAGCTACAACTAATTTTTTAAGCAAATTGCAAGATTATAAGATATAAATATGATTTGTAGCTTATTATTAAAGAAGACAAATACAATAAATACACAAGCCTAAGATGTACAAGAGTATCCAAGATGTGACTAGATATCCTAAATTCACTTCTATTGCTATGAGAATCTTTTTTGTATATGTATCATTCAATAATTTCTAATCTAATCATCTACTTGGGATCAAAATTCTTTATAAGTTAACTTATATTTTTGACTATCTTCACAAAAAAATTCAACCATAAATTTATTATTAGTGTTTGAATATTGCCTAATTTCTAGCAAGTGATAAATATGTCAATTTTTAGGCATCTACATACTAATCCCTTTATATCTCAAAAATTCAATGCTCAAATACCATGAAAATTTTATATACAAATTTTGAATATAGCGATCTATATTTTTGGACACTTTGAGCTAAAAATTTGTCCAAAAACTCAAGTTATGGCAAAAATTAAAACCTTCATTAAAAATAACTCACTTATAAATCCTAGTTTTGAATACTAATTTCTAATATATTTTTTTTCCTTCATTTTAGATTGGAATGAATTGACGTTATTATATAAAATATAGCTCTTTAAGTTAGCTTTCAAATCTCACTTTTTGATCTCTCAAAACTTTCTTTTAACTCTCTATATATTTAAAAAAATAATAGTAGATACCAAAATCACACCCCAATTTTAAACAACCATAACTAATTCATTACAATTCCAAATCATCTATTTCTTTTATCCTAAATTCTAGTCCAAAATACACACTTTATGAATCCAACCTCCAAACTTTGAATACCTTGCCTTTCTTCAAATGGTCTACCTTGCATCAAATGAAACACCCTAAAGTGGTCTCAAATTCTAGTGTAGTCCTAGATAACATCTTGAAGCCTATTGGGCATGACTTTCAAACAATAGAAATGAAGTCCTCTATCACTCATCTTTTCTATCCACATGAGATGGTTTAGAAGTCAAAATATTATACTTTTGATTCCAAAGCCTTTCTTAACTTCTTTCTAATAAATCCTATAACTTCTATTTTTAATTATAAAATTTAAATTATAAACTTAAACAAATTAGAAAAATATTTTATAATATTTATATTTTATTTTTTATTTTTTATTTTATTTTATTTTTAATTATATTCGAAACTTTTATGATATTTCATATTATTTTTATATATTATGTTACTTTTCAGAATGACAATGCTTTGTATTAATATATGCATGTGATTTTAAGCAATTGGCTTGTGACATCAATTGGAATAAATAAGCTCTTATCAGCTAATTCTATTAGAGATTAAGAAATGATGTAAAAGACCTATTATTATCATTACTTGATCCTCAAACATTCAATGAAGTTATCACCTAAGCTATGAAGTGTAACAATCAATTATTTCAACGTTGTCAAGATCAATACTTGTAGATTTTGATAAAACAACATACTAAATTTTTTTACTCTGTTGCTTTAAAAAATACAATGCCTCTATATTTTGGAGCTAACAATATGCAAATTGATGCAATACAATTCAAACATCTTATAGCAAAAGAAAAAATGCATCAATTTAAACAAGGTCCATGCTTATATTGTAGTAAAAGAGGCTACAAATCTAAAAACTATCTAAAAAAATAACATACAATTAAGATTAGGAATTTGATTTTTTAAGAAAACAAAAAAGTCAAGCCATAATAGAGACCATGCAGTTGGACATTTGAATACCTCAAGTTCATTAAGATCCCTATTTTCATATAGATTGTAGATTAAAATATTGTTTAAATAAGTAATGACAAAATCATCTAAAAACTTTCAAAAATCATTATTTTTAAGATGTTAAAAAATAATTGGTATATTTTTAAGTCCAAAAGGTATAATATTATATTTAAAATACTCATTTTTAGTTCCAAATAAAGTATTTTATTTATTTGTAATTTTAATACATATCAAGATTTATATTTTTTGTAAATTTATTTTTATATAGATCTTGGCTTGATTTAATTGATCAAGAAGTTCTAATATCAAAGCCAATATATAAACATTCTTTATGGTAATCCTATTGAATCTTTGATGATTTGTATATATTTCTAATGATCAATTTTTTCTCTTTATAAACAAGTTGGAAGCTTGTGCAAGAGATTTTGAATAAAAAATGAAATTTTTGGTCAATTTTTCATCAATGAATTCTTTGAATTCAACCAATTCATTTAGTGACAAACCATAGATTAATCCATATCATAATTTAATTCCTTCATGAAAGTCAATTAAGCAATTATGAAGATAATGTTATAGAAGAATATTTATGTTTTTTTCCTCAAAAATATCTTAATGATCTTGATATTGATTTAAAATATAATTTCAATTATTTCTATTATTAGAAATAAATATGGTATTAATAAAAAGTATGATCTTTCTTTTATAATATGCATAAAGGCTCTTTTTTTTGCAAGTAAGGATTTGGTTGTACTAGACCTATGACTTTCTATTTGATTAACAAAATTCTTAATAATCATCTAAAAAAAATCAAGACTATAAGAAATCTAATGTATTTAAAGATTAAACTTTTTTAACCATAATAAATCAAAAATAACTAGATAAAAAAGAGATTTAATTATATTGAATACTATAAAGCTATTTTGACCATTTATTGCTACTTCAATAAGAATGGTTTCATGGATAACTATGCATCTCTTTACACTATAGCACACAATTTTTTAGGAATTTATTTTTACTATCCAAGAAGAAATTAAAAAGTTAAAAAACTATCTTGATGCTAAAATGCCATTATAAATTAGAAAAAGTTATTAAATAATAATTAGAAATTATATTATCTATATTTAAAAATAAATTAGTTAAAATTATATAATTAATTTTGAAGGATATGATGTGCTATTAAGACTTATCTAGGTGAGAATAATTAATTGGTTTTAAAAGAAATTTTAATATTGTCTTAGTTTGGTGATTTGGCTAATTTAAATAGTTAATAGAAAAGAAGTAGACATGAATAACTAAGCTGGAGTCAAGAATATTGAAGTAAAAAATAAGCATTGACTTGTGGATAATGAAATTAAAATGTCAAACAATTATGGTTGATACAATTAAATTAAAAATATATATCATTAAAAAAATTCAATTTATAAATAGCAAACATATTTAGAATTAGGATTAGAAATTTTATTAGTAAGTAGGCTTAATATAAAGTTTTATTTTTGTTATTTTATAGATATTAGAAATAATTGAAGATCATAGGAATTAGAGATTCAATAAATATAGAAAACAAAATGAAGAGTTGTATTTTTTACACTTAAAAACATGGAGAATTTTATTGCCATTACATTGATTTATTGGATTGGACTTAAGAAATAGACAAAAAATCTAAGAAATGTTATAACAAAGGCTATTTCAGGAGTTTTTATGTTAACAAAAGAAGCATTGGTGAGAATTTTTTTGATAATGAAGAAATGTGTTTAAATACTTTGAGGTAGTGGATAAAATAGAAAATAATGGATAAAAGGAAGAAGATCTATTTATGAGTGTTTATTGGAAGATTAAATCAATGAAAAGAGAGTCCATATTAGTAGAGGAGAATATAGAGAATTAAATTGACAACCATCATAAAATTTGGTGGTTCCGAATAAGAGAATGATGTAGAAAAGAGCTCTTTAAAGAATTGAAGTTAAAGAAAAAAAGAGAGTATGGAGTAAGATATCTCTCACTTCTAACATCCAATACTTATAGGTGGTGGTTGTTGCCCTAGAAAACAACTTCCACTCTTTGACTTTTACATACATGGTTTTAGGATCCTTAGGTATGTAACTTATTTCAAGAGTATTCTATAATCCTAGGATCCATTGGTATCTTACTAACTACAAGGGTATCCTATGCCAAACACTAATTATTCTTATTTAATCTCCAAATATTTCCTAATTCTTCATTATTATCTTGATTTTGATTCTTGGTCCTTAATCTCATTCTATATCCATAGGATGTGCCTTTTAACCACTAAAAGTCAATCTTTTGACTATTAACAACTTATCTAAAGTAAGATCTTATACAAGATAACTTATTCTATTTTCATTTTTACTTATTTACTTCAACACTCTCACTTTGCTATTAATCAAAAGGCTTTTAATTCTAATTATTTTTTCAACATGTGATGTCTATTCTTCACTAATTCTTTTGTCAACAAATTAGCAAGCATATCTTTTATTGCTCAATGCTTCATATCAAACATTCTCATTTCAATTTTCTCTCTTATAAAGTGATATTGAATGTCAATGTGCTTAGTCCTTGAATGATATTTTGGATTCTTTTCAAATATAAGACATAATTGATTGTCACATTCCATTGAAATTACTTTCATTTACAATACTCCAATGACCTCCAAAAGATGTCTTAGCCATATTGCCTCCATTGTACCATGGCTTGTTGCCATGTACTCCGCCTCCATTGTTGATCTTTCAATTGTTGGTTGTTACTTACAATTCCATGAAATAGCTCCTGGACAACCTATTCTAACAAAAAATACATATTCTGTTGTTGTTCTTTTAATATTTGCATCTCTAGTTGTCAAGGACATGAACTAAAAGATGATGCATAAATCAATGAAATTTGTATCAAAGAAAGAGTAAAAAAATAAAAATAAAGAAGTATGTATATTAAAAAAAATTACAAAGGCTTATTGCCAAAAGACAAGAAAACTTGAGATTCTTGAAACTAGACTAGAAGTAAGAAAAGTGTTGACAGGAATGAAGAGGGCTTCACTCTTGTCTCTATATATACTATCTAATTAGGGACTATATGGCAATGTTCTATAGGACCTCTAATATGTGTTGACTTTGTAGGACACATGCCTAGACTTATAAGAAAAGTTTTTCTATATGTGGGCCACATAGTTAGCTTGGTCTTCAAGCTAATAATATGTGTGGCATATGGCCAACTTGTTGACCACGTTTTTAATCCAAAAAGTTAATTAAAGACACCTATAAAGTCAAAGCAGTGTCTACAAAGCTTTTAGGAAGCTTTTATAGAAGATATTATAGAATTAATTTACTTTTACTTACTTCTACTTACTTCTACATATTTATACATATAATTACTGGCTTACATGCATATATCCATGACATTATCTCTTCTTCTAGAGACGAGTTTCATGATGAGCAATCATCATATATTGAGAAAATCTATAATATGACGAATTATATTCATCCCATACTCAGATCTTTGTTCTCTTCAAAGATGGTTGATAGAGCCTCTCAACTATTGATAGTGTCTCAAACCAGGGCAAGAAGACCACCCTATTATTTGATCATTTTTGAGATCTTCATAATTTCCTTCAAATAAAATATTTGAAACACCGTTAGAAATTGTTCTTACTTCTAATAAAATTATCAAACATTAAGAGTCTCTTCAAAGGTCGTGATATCAAACACATTATATCTCACCATCTATTTAAAGAAAAAAATGTTGTTCTTGAGGATCTTCATTTTGATTGTGTCATCTTGAAGATGGTTACAATCTCAATGTCTTGTTTGGCAGGTCAACAAACAAAGATTCTTCAATTGAATCCACTTATTCTTGGTTCTCCATCTCCTTAGCATCACAATTATAATAAAGCTACAAACAAGGATTAAAAGTAAAATGTTATCTTGCCTAGATCTTGTTTCTTTTATAAGGAAGAATTTGATCTTGATTTTGATGGATGTCGTCGATGAAAAGCCTCCATCACCTTTGTTGTATTTGTAAGATTCTTTACTGGCTCTTATGTGTATTTACTAATATCATATCTATGCCAATGGATAAGATATTCTAATTTATTTTGGCACCGCCTTGAATCTTGGACTTTTTTTACTTCAAATTCTTTATTATTGTCCACTTCTATAGAACGAGGTAGAGCTTGTCTTCTTCTTGGTATGTCCACTGTCTTGTATGGTTCAAGAAGAGATACATAGAATATTGGATGGATTTTCATTGACTCTGATAGGTGTAAATGATATACAATTGAATTGATTTGTATAGAAATAGGAAATGGTTTAAGTCTACGATAGTCTAACTTGTCACAAAGACAAGTGGTTTTGATATTGCGACAAAGTAACTATACCTTGTCACCTATGTCGAATGGTGGTTGTTCCTTTCAATAGATATTTTTTGTTATTCTTGAGCTTCTTTTAATTACGCCTTCATTGTTGCATTTAGCTCTGATAAATGATTTGCCAAATCTTTTGTTGTAGGATTATGAGCTTTTGAAAAGCCAAAAGTATCAAATCATGGATGATAACCATAATTGGCAAAGAAAGGTATTTGTTTTGTAGAAGAATATATCGTGTTATTATAAGTAAACTTTGTCAATGGCAAAAGAGTTATCCAATCATCTTCTTGATAGCTAATGGTACATCTTAAATACTACTACAAAACCAAAGATAGTTTTATATGTACTTTTAGAATCTTAAAAAGAGTCCTCCAAAATCTTGATACAAACTGAGTTCTCCTATCCGATATAATATCTTTGGATAATCCATGATAATGATAGATATTGTCAAGAAAGAGTTTAACTGTTTCTTCACCTGTAATACATTTTGTGCATAGTACAAAATGTGCCATCTTAGTAAAATGATCTACTATCATGAATATAGAGTCATAAGAACCTGAGATTGGAAGATCCGTGATGAAATCCATAGAAACAAAAGACCATGGTTGTTTTAGAATAGATAATGATTGAAGAAGTCCGTAAAGTCGATGACAAGGAGTTTTTGATATTGAACAAACGTTGCATGACTGAATAAAGTCTTTTGCATCCTTCTACATTTGTAGCTACAAAAATCTTTAGATATAAGCTTTAAAGTCTTGTTGTATTAAAAATGTCTTGTTGCTAGAAAATTGTGACGTGCTTGAAGAACACATAATTGTGCTTCTCTTTTTGGAACATATAATTGACTTTCAAAATAGAGTAGGTTGATTTTGAACTCAAACTTAGAAGTATCTTGGGACTTAAAAGAAGGATTCTTGATATTATGAATAAGAGGATCAGAAGACATACTTGATTGGATTTGTTTTACAAGGGTCGAATCAATAATCAACATTGATTTTATTACTCAAAGATGAAAATACTTTGGTTTCAAGAGAATTGTTCTTTGCTGATCAACAGATGCATGTCCTTCTTTTGGTATAAGATGAGAATGTCTAGAAAAGGGGTCTGACAAACCTTGTTATTTTTTGGGTCGATATGTGATCTTGAAATCAAATCTTGATAAGGACATGCTCCAACGGGCTTGGCAACGATTTAAAACATGTGCTGACATGAAGTACTCAAGATTCTTATGATCCGTTGTCATACTATAAATACTTATAGTATGTAAAAATTAGTTAGAACATATAATATGTTTATAAGTCTTAGTGTATGTTAGAATGGTTAAGAGATTAATTTAAAGAGAGTGGATTTAAAAAACTTTATTTTGAGTTTTATCTTTTTAATTATAGCATTTCAAAAAAAATTATAGAACCTAAATGTTAGTATGAAGCCTTGACAAGAGATTAGAGCCTAAAGAAGAAATTTTTAACTAATAGGAGGCTTATTGGGAGGGATGAAAGCAAGGCATGGTTGAATGAAGGCAAGATATGGAGTTCTTCATTCCTATTGGTCGAAGGCCATGCCCAATGGGCTTCAAGGAGGCTGCCTGAGGCCTTATTAGGGATTAAGTTTTTTCTTTCAAAGTCATTCGAGCTTTTGAGGCTAAATTCAACAAGTTCAGGGTTTTGGGTATAATTTGGGTGAAGAGTTTGTGTGATTTCGAGTTCTTGTGAAGGAGATATAGGTGTTCAAAGTTAAGGTGTCGAATTTGTACCTACTGTCACTCTTTGAAGCATAACATATGCATACAAAGAACAAAGAAATATCGGCGAATAGAATTGGAGAGAAAACTTTCTTGGCTACACTTTACATATATTTTTTGATGAATTCCAAGTCTAAATAAAGGAGTTATAGGGCATTGAAGACAGCACATGTAATTCAAAGGTAGTAAGTGAGTCATTTTGTTAATAGTAATAGTTGGAGCCATATCTTAGGTTTTTGGACGAATATTTGGCTTTAAATTTTTATAAGTGTGTGTTATTAAGTTAAAAAGCTATAAATCAAAGTTTCATGGTATTCTAATATTTATTTTGTGAGATATGAAGAAATTAGAACGTAGGTGTATGTAAGCTAGGATTTAAAGCTGCTGTTAGGGTTTTGGTGATATCTTAAGATCCGTAATGAATTTGCAGTTGAATTTTTTTGTGGTAGTTTTTGAAAATATATCAGTATTTCATATAAAATTTAGGTTTTTTTGGATAGTCCAATCGTGAGATATGAGCTGTTGAAGTTTGAAAAACATTTCTCATAAGGATATATAAGGTTTTAAGATACTTTATCATACATTTGGTTGTTTTCTTGGTACTTGGGCTTATATTTTGATATAATTGTCTTAAAAGGAAATATATTATATATATAAACTTAGTACTTTTATATCTTAGACTTGATTGAGTATTTAATGGCAACCAAAAGCCCAGTACTTTTTTGAGATAAACTCTCTCTATCTCGACACTATATATACGGTGACTGGATTAGAAGCACCTTCTAGATGATGACGCTATTCTTGAAATGAATCCATGATTATAAAAAGCTCTTTGTCATGGATTTCATAGTTAATCTTGATTATTGAAATTTTTTTGAAATGAAAAGCTACTAAATAAAGTTTATCATTTGTTCCCATTTGTAATAATACGACACCCAAAGGAAAGTCTGATGCATCTATTTCTACAAAAAATGCTTTAGAAAAGTTGACGCAATACAAGATTGGTGCAAAAATAAAGGCTGACTTCAAAGTTTCAAAAGATGCTTCAACTTCTTTGATCCACTTAAGTTTGTCTTTCCAAGTCAAATGTGTAAGTGGAGTTGTAACTCGAGAGAAGTCTTTGATAAAGATCCGATAATAATTGGCAAAGTCCAAAAAGCATTGGACATCTCTTATTGTTTTTGAAATGTTTCAATCCATAATCATTTGAACTTTCTTAGGATCCATCATAAGTCTATCATTTGAAATAATGTATTCTAAGAACTTGATTTGAATAGTGTAGAATATACATTTTTCTAACTTGGCATAGAATCCTCCATCTCTTAATTTTTGTAACACATGAAGAATATGAAGTTCATGTTCATCTATATTATTAGAAAAGATTAAGATGTCATTCAAATAACATACAACAATATCATCTAAAAATTCTCAAAAAACATCATTTATTAGATGTTGAAAAGCTACGTATGCATTTGTAAGTTCAAAAGGCATGATGTTATATTCAAAATGTCCAAATCTAATTCGAAATATAATCTTCCATTCATCTCCTACTTTAATATGTATTAGATTGTATGCTCTTCATAGATCTATTTTTGTGTAGATCTTAGCTTGATTCAATTGATCAAGAAGTTCAAATATCAAAAGTAGAAGGTACCTATTCTTAATGGTGATCTTGTTGAGTCTTCAATAATCAACACACATCTCCAATGATCCATCTTTTTTCTTCACAAATAAGATTAGAGCTCTTGCTGGTGATTTGGAATGGCATATGAATTTCTTGGCTAGATTTTTTTTAATATATTCTTTAAGTTCAGCCAATTTATTTTGTATTAAACTATAGATTGGTCCAAATGGCAGTTGTACTCCTTCTTGAAGGTCAATTGAGCAATTATAGGAAAGATGTTTTGGAAGAATATTTACATTTTTCTTCTCAAATACATCTTGAAATTCTTGATCTTGGCTGAGAATACCACTTGAAGTCTTTGCATCATTAGAAACAAGTGTGGCATAAATGACACAAGATGATCCTTCTTTTATAGCACACTAGAAAGCTCTTGCACCTACAAACATAGGTTTAATTGTACTAGACTTATGACTTTACAAGGATGAATTTTTGTTGATGTATGAATGTTAATTAAAAAATAAAATAAAATAAAATAATATTAATGATAATTTTTTATATGAAATTTTTTAATAACTTATTCTTGTATGTGTGAGTTAGTAGAGATTTCTTGACTACTTGGATGAATTAAAGAGTTATTAAGAGAGAATTCAATTGGATTAAATAAGAACTACAACTTGTCCAATTCGCATAGTTAATTCTTTTATTAAGAGTTATAATAAACTCTAATTAGTAGAGATTTACTTTATTTCATATATGAGTGATTTAAAGAAATTAAGAGTGATTCAATTTAGATTTAAATAAGGATTAAAATTTCTAAGAATTCCATATTTAATTCACTTGTAGTGAACTAGAATAAACTTCCAACTAGTAGAGGTTTATTTTAGCTCACACACCAAGTTGAGCTAGATAATTTGTGAAGAAGTAATGTCATAAGACAATTGCAACTTGAACCTTAGCATTCAAATTATAAAAATTATTTATATTCAATATCTTCATGTGGATCCATTTTGGCTTGGAGCATTTTTTTTAATGATACAAAATTCTATTTGTTTGAAAGTTGAAAGAATTAGAATTTGTAGCACTTTCAAATCACTTGGTTTAGGATTCTTGATGGAGGATACAAGGACTTGAAGATTTTACTCTACATAGAAATAAGGCTAAAGAATGCAAATTAATTAAATAATAGATGTTGCAATTAAATTATTAGCAAAGAGTCTTTTTTGTCATATTTTCTTAAGCAACGTTGTTGTAATACGTGAAGTCTTGCTTGAGAATGCTCCGAGCACCTTGCTGTAGAAGGAAGAATAGAAATTACAATAACAAAATCTTAATTCTAATAGAATACTAACAATGCTCTAATTAGACTATAATAATGCTAAGCAAGCTTAATCAAATTACAAAAAATCTCAAGAAATTTCAAACAAACAATAAAAATTCTTAAAGAAATATTAGAAGGATCACAAATATCACTCGAATACATCTCAATTCAACCTTAATTTAATTTTAGTTAAAATCCTATTGAATTTCATTCAAAATTTATGCCAAAACTAATTAAATCTTAAATCCTAATAAAATCCTAAACCCTAAATAAAACCCTAAACAAACCTTAAATCCTAAATAAAATCCTAACCAAATCCTAATCAAATCCTAAATCAAACACTAAATCCTAAACCAAACACTAAATCCTAAACCAAATCCTAATCCAAATCCTAGACCCTAAACCAAATCCTAATCCAAACCCTAAGTCTTAAAAAAAACCCTAACTAAATTCTAAATCCTAAACCCTAAACCAAATCCTAAACCCTAAATCAAATCCTAATCTAAATCCTAAATCCTAAACCAAATCCTAACCAAATTCTAAACCAAAACCTAACCCTAAATCAAATTCTAATCCTAAATCCTAATCAAATCCTAAATAAAAACCTAACCCTAAACCAAATCCTAACCCTAAACCCTAACCAAATTCTAAACAAACCCTAAACCCTAAACCAAACCCTTAACCAAATCCTAAACAAATCCTAGTAATTTTTATAAGAGAATTAAACCTCAATAACTAATGTATGAACCATCGATCTTAACTCAAAGTTTGCACATTTCTTAAAAACTAAGTTAAAAAGAAGCACAATTTTTTTGAAAAGGATCGGAATTACCAAATAGACGATAATGTCAAAAACGTACTCAGGTATTGGTCGGCCTCCTTCTCCAACCTTGATGCCAATCTTCTTGAGCCAATATCTCTCTTTTGCACCGTTCGATTGATTTCAAAATTCTCATACATATAAAAAAACAATTCTAATATCCTTTTACATAAGTTTCACTCCAATCCAACTGGTAGATTGTAAGAAATCTTAAAAAACCTCACTAGACCTAAAATTCTATTTTTCTGAGACCTTGACCCACTTAAACCTCAATATTCCTCAATTCAATTGTTAGATCGAGTTCAAATTTACGTCACATATTAAACACAACTATAACCATAAACCTACAAAATTTCACCTATAGATCTACTACAAAACTCTTGAAATCACTAGAAACATCAACCCTATATTATTTCACAAACCTGAAGTCATCCAAAAACAATCTTGGCTTTGTAAAGCTTTTACAAAGTTATAACAACTCCAAATTGCCGAAATCTAATGCTCATAGAAACCTTATCTAGTCGGCTATCAAACTCCATTCTTCGATCTGCAAAAGAACCCCAAAGTTGTCATCGAGACTCAGTTTTGTGCCTCAGGGTCTGATTTCGATCCTGGTTCATAATTGGCCCTTTCCGGGTATCAACATCTAATTTTTCTAAGTAAATTTTTCTAGAATTTATTCTTAACTTCCTTTTAAAGATGCCTATATCATTTATTTTTCTAATCTATTTTTTTTTGCCTTACTTATGGTCCTACAAAGTAAGTAGAAGTCACCTTTCTAAAAGGCAGCATTGCTACCTTTTGTTTTACTACCTTTTTGACTATTAACTATATTTCTAAGATGATTTGTTCTAATACTTTGATCTAAGATCTCCTACATTAAAATAATTTTGATACTCTTTCATCTATTAGTTGTGTTATATCATGACAACATGATAATGTTCTATAGGACCTCCAATATATATTGACTTTGTAGGACACATGCCTTAACTTACAAGGCAAGGTTTTCTATGTATAGGCTACTGTTAGGGACATAATCCTTAGAACCTTCTAGAGACAAGTTTTTAGAACCTTCTAAAAGTAAGTCTTTGGAACCTTCTAGAATCTTCTAGAAGCAAGTCTCTGGAATCTTCTAGAAGCTTCCTAGTTGATGAAAGTTGCTTGAGAAGCTTCTTAATTGGTAAAGGATATTAGAGATATAGTCCTTAGAATCTTCTAGAGACAAGTTTCTAGAACCTTCTAGAAACAAGTCTTTGGAACCTTCTAGAAGCTTCCTAGTTGGTAGAAGTTGCTTGAGAAGCTTCCTAAATAAGAGTATATATTGGAATCCAGACTGAAGAGTTCTTCAGTCTCGACAACACATCTCTTGGAGCTCTAACTCACCTCTCTGGTATTCTTCTTGTATTCATTTGATTTATCTAATTCTTGCCAGTTCTTCTTAAACTTCTTGTTAGATCTCAAGCTTGTATTTCTGTATCTATGATAGTTTGTCAAGACCGCACTCACCTCAGATATCAGAGCTATTTTCTTCCTCGTTAGAGTATGGATTACCCCTCTACTTGAAGGTGTACTAGCATTTTAGAGGTTGCGGATTATCCTCCTCTAAACTGATACTTCTTTTGTTACAATGTTGGAGTCTTATTCTTCTTGGAGAGAGTGGATTACCCCTTTTTTTGAAGTTCTTAAGGCATTTTAGAGGTTGCGGAGTACCCTCCTCTAAATCAATATTGTCTTCTTGTAGAGTCATTTTTGTCCTTCTCTTAGAATGGTCGGAGGCCAAGACATTAGTATGACGAAAAGTTCAGAGTTCAAGTTGGATGCTATCATGAATGCCTTCACTACTTTATCACAAAAAATTGCAGAGATTGAAGGAGTCGTGGCAAGGCTTCATAATGATGGAGCATCTGGGATGGCACAATCTAGGTTGTACCAGCCTCAAACTTCTGAACTTGGAGAAGCAATTTTGCCTCAAATTCGACAAGCACCGCTGGTTCTACAACATAAGGAGCCCCGAGTTAGCCTTCCAAACAAGTTCGATGGTACGCATTTCAAGTTTCGAGGATTCGTCCACCAAATCAGGTTGATAATAGTTTTACAGCCCAAATGCTATCCAACGGAGTAGTCACATGTTGGGCTTGTTGGAACCTTACTTACAGAGCAAGTTCTATCATGGTTTGCTCCTTTGTTTGAGAAATGATTGTCCATACTAAACAACTTTGAAATCTTTTTGCAGGTGTTTGCAGAAGTATTTGGTGAACTCGATAAGGTTCGATGGGCTACAACAAAGATCCGATCACTACAACAAGGGATGCGCTCTACATCAGTCTATGTATTGGACTTCAGGCAATTAGCATGCGACATCAATTGGGACGAAGAAGCGTTGATGAGTCAATTCTATTGGGGTTTAAAGGATGATATGAAGGATTTGCTTTTAACTCTTCCTGATCCGCGAACGCTCAACGAAGCTATTAGCCAAGCTGTGAAGTGTAATAACCGCCTATTCTAACGTCACGAAGATCAACGCTCAAGAAAATATACCGTATGCCATGCCCCAATTATGTCGATAAGTAACGTGAATTCACATTCAGAGGTAGAAGACATGTAAATTGATGCGGTACGTGTCAAATCTTTTACTCTAGAAGAAAAAAAAGTGGTGTATGGAGGAAGGTCTATGCTTATATTGTGGTGAAGAAGGCCACAAAGTTGGAAACTGTCCCGAGATGCAAAATCGACGCACTGTCAGGACTAAGGGCACATTTTTTCAGGAAAACGAGGATGCTCAGCCACAATAAGAACCGTGCAGTGTCGTATGGCGTGATTTGCTATCTGGGAATACACTGGGTATCTAGCTGTAGAGAGTGTACCTTAAACCTTCATATGATTCTTTTCTTGGCTTCCAAAACTCCTTTATTTTTGTATAAAACTCCAAATATAACAAAATCCCTTCAAAACATATTTTTCCCCGAAGGGTTTTCTCGCCCCGAACTTTAGAAAATCATAACTATTAATCTAACCGTTAATTTTCTTTCAAATTTACAAGATAGGTAGAATTTATCCTTCACTTTTACTACAAAAAAAATCAACCGAAAATACACTCCCGATCTTCTGGCATCTAAGAAACCCTAGCAGACACTCCAAACCCTAATTTACAAGCACCCGAAAAACTATTTTCCTTATATCTCAAAAACCCTGAACTTCAAATGTCATAAAACTTATGCACAAAGTTTACTTACATGAAATTACACATTCCTTGAAATTTTGAGCCAAAAAATTGTCAAATTGCTCAAGATATAGCTCAAGAGACAAACACTAGTAAATCGGTTTACTTACTACCCTTAGATTGCATGTGCTGACTTCAAAATCCAATAACTCCTTCATTCCAACTTAGAATCCAGTAAGCAGTATGCGAAAAGTATAGCCGAAAAAGTGCTTTCTCCAGTCGCGGTCGCCGATCCTCAATTGCCATCCGTACGCGTGCGTTATGCCCAAAAGAGTGACAGTAGGTCCAAAACTAACACCTTAACTTTGAGCGCCTATAACTTCTTCATAAAAACCCCAAATGACACAAAACTTGCACCAAAACCTTAACCAAAAATCTAAACCTTCTGAATCTAGCCTTCAAAGTTCGAATGCCTTCGAGAAACTAACCCTAATCCCTAATATGGCCTCGGGCAGCCTCCTCAGGGCCCATTGGTCATGATTTTTGACCAATAGGAATGGAGATTTTCATTATTCATCTCCATTCATCTATATTGGTGCCCTAATTCCTCCCTTTGCTACCAAAATCCTTCTTCAATCCTTTTTCTTATAAGATTTTCATAATGTATGCTCTAAATACCAAATAGAAGAACCAAAATAAGTTTTCAAATGTCACCAATGTCTAACAAAGGTGACTCTAAATATTTAGAAGTTACTATCAACCAAAACCAATCTTAAAAGCCACTATCAAAAGGAAATTAAAGTTATACAAATTCTATAGTAATTTTTTTAAACAACCTCTTCTCAAAGTAATAATCAAATTATATTCTACAACCAATTAAAATCTACTAACATGGCTCTCATTATGCTACTTAATAAATTATATATTAAGTACATAATTACATTATTTTCATATAGTAGCCGAACCACAACACGATAGCGGCTGGATAGTGAAATATCGCAACAACAACTAGATTCCTTTCTTTCCGCTCAACCTGCCCTTTGTTTTACAATCCCTTTGTTTATTAGCCCTCAGAAACTGAGAACCTTAGCATTATTAGATTCAGGAGCATCTATTTGTTTCTTAGACGAAAAATTTGTGAAGCATCATAAGATCTCTTTAGTACAAAAATCCAAACCTATTCACATTGAGGTCATAGATGAGCGACCTTTATTGTCTAGTAGTGTCACCCATGAATCAAAACCTATAGAAGTGACGTTTAAGGGCCATAGTAGTCATATTAATTTCAATATTATTAGAACTCCATCAAATCCTATTATTCTTGGTCTTTCTTGGTTGGAAAAGCATAATCCATCCATAGATTGGAGGTTGCGGAAGATGACCTTTCCTACAAAACCATCCAAGAGCAAGCCTAGTAGAAAACCCCAAATAGAGAAATCCTTATTCATTGGAGCAAGAGCGTTTGTAAGATTGTCCAAGGAAGGCACACCGTTTGTCATTTATGTGGCTCCAACTACCTGGGAGAAGATCTCGACAGGAAGTATACCGAAGCAATATAAAGATTTTAAAGACGTGTTTCAAAAGAAGAATGCCGACATGCTACCGGAACACCAATCATATGATTGCGCCATAGACTTGCAGGAAGGAGCACAACCACTTTTTGGTCCAATCTACAATCTATCGTAGATAGAGTTGGCGGAATTGCGGAAGTACATCGACGAGAATCTAGCCAAGAACTTCATCTGTCATTCAAAATTATCAGTTGGAGCACCCATCTTATTTGTAAAGAAGAAAGATGGCTTGTTGCGGATGTGCGTGGACTATCGAGGCCTCAACAAGGTAACAAAGAAGAATTATTACCCGTTACCCTTGATTTTTGGTCTCTTAGAACAACTTGGATGTGCAAGGATCTTTACAAAAATTGATCTAAGCGGAGCTTACAACCTCGTATGAATCAAGGAAGGAGATGAGTAGAAGACAGCGTACCGTATAAGGTATGGCCATTTTGAGTATAATGACATGTCCTTTGGTCTTACCAATGCTCCAGCGGTCTTCCAACATATAATGAATGATATTTTTTGGGAGCACCTTGATGATTTTATTGGCATCTATTTAGATGATATTCTGATATTTTCCAAAAATGAGGAAGAGCATGAAAAGTATGTTCATTTGGTCTTGGAAAAACTACGCGAGTGAGGACTATATGCCAAGTTGGAGAAGTGTTTATTTCACCAAATGGAGATGGATTTTTTGGTGTTCATTGCAACTACGGAAGGCTTGAAGATGGATCTCAAGAAGGTAGAAGCAATCGTGTCTTGGGAGGTTCCAAAGATGGTTAGAGACATACAATACTTTCTTAGTTTTGCTAACTTCTATCGGATCTTCATGAAGAATTACTCTCAAGTTGCTGCTCTTCTCACTCGGTTGACATGCAATGATAAGCTGGAATGAGGACCTCTAGCGGAGAAGGCATTTCAAGACCTAAAAATGGCATTTACTACGACTCCAATCTTGGTACATCCAGACTTTACAAAGGCCTTCTATTTAAAAACTGATGCTTCGGATTTTGCTTTGGGAGCTATACTTTCACAAATCAGAGAAGACAAGAAGCTCCATGCAGTTGCATTCTATTCTCGAAAGTTCTCTGCTACTGAAATCAATTATGAGATCTACAATAAGGAACTTCTTGCTGTAGTGGATTCTTTTCAAGAATGGCGTCACTTTCTTGAAGGAGCTACACACCTAGTGACCGTATACATGGATCATAAGAATTTGGAGTATTTCATGTCAGCTCAAATTCTAAATCGACGTCAAGCTCAGTGGAGTATGTCGCTATCTAGGTTTGATTTTGTTATCACTTATCGACCTGGAAAGCAATAAGGACTATCTGATACCTTATCAAGGAGATCGTATCTTGTACCAAAGGCTAGAGAAGCAGTATTTGATCAACAATGTATGACGTTGTTGAAGCCAGAACAATTTTGGCTTTGCGCTACTATTGTACCAATTGATGCTGACTTCTTGAATTAGGTACGTGTCGTGACCATTGAAGATTCAATAGCCATTGATATCAAGTAGCATGCCAATGATAACAAGTTCAAGGTGGAGGGAGATCTTTTATACTTTGAGGAGCGGTTGTATATTCCAAAAGGACCAGCATGACTTCGAGTTATTCAATCTCGCCACAATTTTCCAGCTGCGGGACATTTTGGATTCAACAAGACCTTAGAGCTTATTTCTTGAGATTTCTAGTGGTTTCAAATGTGGAAGGATGTGAAAGATTTTGTCCTCTCCTGCGACATCTGTTCAAGATCCAAGAATCCTCAGCATCGCCCTTATGGACTTCTACAACCATTGTCGATTCCACATCGACCATGGTCTTTAGTTTCTATGCACTTCATCACGGACCTGCCATCATCGAACTCATTTGACAGCAACTTTGTCGTGGTAGATCGGCTTACAAAGATGACACACTTTGTTCCTTGCAAAAAGACATCGTTCAGTGAAGTCACAGCAAGGTTCTTTCTTGATAATGTCTATGAATATCATGAACTACCAGATAATATCATATCAGATTGAGGAACCCAATTCGTATCAAAGTTTTGGAGATCTCTCTTTGAGATACTGAAGGTGGATATCAAGCTTTCTTCGACTTTTCATCCTGAAACTGATGACCAAACAGAACGGAAGAACCAAGTCTTGGAACAATACTTATGATGCAGCATCAACTATCAACAAGATGATTGGACCGCATATCTGCCGCTAGTCGAGTTTACATATAACAACACCCTCTATGCATCGACTCAATACACACCATTCTTTTTCAACTATGGGTATCATCTGAAGCTTAATTTATTGAGTCTGTCAACAAATAACGATCTAACAACTGAAGGATTTGCAAAGCAACTATCAGAGCTTCAAACTACATTGAAGCTTCAATTACAATCTGCTCAAGAATCCTACAAGGCGTCTACAGATAGATTTCGGAATCAAGCACCTACTTTCAAAATTGGAGATAAAGCATGGCTTCTTTGACGGAATATTAAGATCAAGCCACCATGTGATAAGTTGGACTATCGAAGATTGGGACCATTTATCATCCAGAAGCAAATCAATCCAGTGGCATACTGTCTGGAATTACTGGCTTCTATGAAGGTACATCCAGTCTTTCATATTTCTCTGTTGGAGCCTTATCGAGAGTTGTCTTTTCCTAGAAGAGTGCAATGTCTGCCACCTAGTATTGTAATCGAGAACTATGAGGAATACAAGGTCGAAAAGGTACAGGATTCACGAAAAAGGTGGAAAAAATTGGAGTATCTTGTTCTTTAGTGCGGCTACGACATTAATGAACGAACGTAAGAGCCAGTTGAAAATCTCGCCAATGGGTTGCAAAAGATATAGGAGTTTCATCAACAACATCCTCATAAACCTAAGTCAATTCGACGATAGCTTCCTTCTGATGCTTGGTCACCCAAGAATATAAGAAAGAGAGAGAGCACCACCAAAATTCGTAGTTGACGTAGTTATTTTCTCCAAGATAAACTAGAATTTTTTCAATAGCCATAGTTTGGTCTTCTGATATGGATAGCTAAGAGATAGATACTATGCCAGTCAGATTATCTCAATCGACTAGCTCACGAAGGCGATCCCGAGATAAAGAACTGCCTACACTATGACGATGATGGAAGATACCGAGTAACTGATCATTGGTGATTGTATTGGAGATTGAGCCTACTTACGATGGTCAGCCAGAAGATGTGTTTGCAGGACAATTTCACAATGAAGATACAAAATTTCATGCTTAGTCAGAAGTCGAAGGCGTGGGCCACTACTGTTGGCTTCAAGGGCTGATGAACCACTTACCTCGTGAACAACAGTTGGAGTTCATAGCAGACGTTATGTGACAACTTTTCATTTTCTTGCGTTGGTACTAATTAACAACAACATTGCTTCTCAAAGACCTCAAAGCTAAAGGAGGGGGTGATGTTAGGGACATAGTCCTTAGAACCTTCTAGAGACAAGTTTCTAGAACATTCTAGAAGCAAGTCTCTGGAACCTTCTAGAAGCTTCCTAGTTGGTAGAAGTTGCTTGAGAAGCTTCCTAAATAGGGGTATATATTGGAATAGAGGTTGAAGTGTTCTTTAGTCTCGACAACACATCTCTTGAAGCTCTAGCTCACGTCTCTGGTGTTGTTCTTGTATTCATCTGATTTATCTAATTCTTGCCAGTTCTTCTTGAACTTCTTGTTAGATCTCAAGCTTGTATTTCTATGTCCGTGACAGCTACATAGTTAGCTTGGTCTTCAAGCTAACAATATGTGTCATACATGGTTAACTTGTTGACCACATTTTTAACCTAAAAAGTCAATTAAAGACACCTATAAAGTCAAAACAGAGTCTACAAAGCTTTTCGGAAGCTTCCATAAAAGTTATTATAGAATTAATTTGCTTTTACTTACTTCTACTTACTTCTACTTATTTATTTAAGTAATTATTGTCTTACATGCGTATGTCCATGACACTAATCTAATCTACATTACAATAACCATTTCTACTAATATTATCACCTCTAAGATACAATTTGAAATATAAAGTGTATTTTTAGTACCTCATGTTCTTTTTGATGGTTGTTTAATGGATTGATCTAATCTTTGATATATGTTGGCTTACAACAATCATTGCATATGCAAGATCCATCCTTGTCTCAACCTTTGCATACATTAATGAATCCATTATTGCTTTATATAGGACAACTTGCATTTAACCTTTAACTTCAACATACTCTTCATCCATGAATTTCATCACCTTTAAATTAACATCCAAAGCTGTTTGAATAGGCTTACATTCTTTCATATTGAATCATTTCAGCTCTTCTTCAATGTACTTGCTTTGGCTTATTGTAATGGTCTTTTTAGCATAATTTCTTATAAACTCCACTCCTAAATATAAGTGAAGTTCTTCCAAGTCACTCATCTCATACTTTTTTTTTAATTTTGCTTTCAATGAATACATCATTTTTATAGTATTTCTTAAGATGATCAAGTCATTAATATAAAAGATGACAATCAATATGAACTCATTTGATTGCATCACATATAAAAAATGATCAATTTCACTCCTTCCAAATCCTTCACTCACAAAAAATATATCAATGCATTAGTACCATGCCTTTGAAAATTGCTTGAATCCATATAAGACTTTTTTCAACTTACAAACAAGATGATGTTTGTCTTTTTCTACAAATTCTTGAGATTGATCCATGTAGATGTCTTCTTTTAGATTTCCATCCAAAAAATTTGTCTTTACATCCATCTAATGTATCTCTAAGTCCATTGCTGTCCAAATTACACAAATGGTTTGAATGGTGGCGAATTTGGCTACAATGTCATATAGCATGATTTCCAATTTAAGAATATATAAGATATCTAGTTGTAGAAATTTTATTTTTAATTTATTGGATAAGCTTTAATAAGTGATTTATTTGACCTTTAACTTATATAAAAAGTCTTGGCTTTCAAAACCTCTTTATTTTATATAAAATATCCAAATTGTAGCAAAATCCTTTAAAATATTTTTTTTTTGCAAAAGATTTTTTCTTTCTTAACTTTAGAAATTCATATCTCTTGATCCAACCGTCAAATTTCCTTCACATTTTTAGATAGTGTAGCACTTATTCTTAAGCTTTACTACAAAAAAATGAATTGTAAATTCACTACCAATCTTTTGGCATCTTAGAAATCCTAGCAAGTACTTTAAACCATAATTTATAAGTATTCAAATACTATTTTCTCCACATCTCAAAAATCCAAACTTCAAATGCCCCAAAACTTATATATAAAGTTTATTAATATAATAATATATATTTTTAGAAATTTTTAGCCAAAATCTTGTCAAACACAACTACTAGTAAATTAGGTCACTTATTGTGTTTAGATTATAAGTGCTAACTTCAACTTCTTTTAACTCCTTCATTCTAGCTTAGAAATTCATCAAGCAATATACAAAAAGTGTAGTGGCAAAAATGTTCTCTTCAAATTCAGTTACTAATTCTTTATTGCTTTTCAAACGTACATATTATGTCTAAAAGAGTGACATTAGGTACAAAATCCACGCCCTAATTTTGAGCATCTATATTTTTTTCATAAAAATTCCAAATCACAAAAAATTTGTACCAAAACCACATTCATAAATCTAAATTTTTTACTTTTAGCCTTTTAAGTTTGAATGGCCTTAGATGAGTAACTCTAATCTTTAATAAGGCCTCAAACAACCTCTTTAAAGTCCATTGGACATGATTTTTGGCCAATAAGAATAGAGATTTTTATCATCTATCTCCATTCATCCATATAGATGTCTTAACTTATCTTTTTGCCACCAAGATCCTTCTCCAATTCTTTTTTTTTAATAAGATTTATATATTATATGCTCTAAACATCAAATAAAAGAAATAAAATAAAATTTTAAGGGATATTAATATCTAATAAAGGTGACTTTAAATATGTATAAGTTATTATCAATCAAAATCAATCTTAAAAGCCATTATCAAAAGAAAATAAAGCTATATAAACTCTAATAGTAGTTCTTTTAAACAACCTCTTTTCAAAATAGTAATCTAACTACATTCTAAAACTAATTAAAATCTACTAATATGGATCTTATGATATTATTTAGTAAATTATATATCAAATATATAAATACAATATTTTCACATGGTAGCTAAACCATAATACAACAACAATAAGAGCAAATATCTTATTGAAATCAACATCAGCAACTTGTAAGTAGCTTTTGGCAACCAATCTAAACTTATATTTCACAACATTATCCATCACATCCGTTTTGATTCTAATTACTTACTTACAACCAATTGAAGATTGATTTGGTAGAAGTTGAGTCAATTTCCATGTTCTATTATCCATGAATAATTTGTACTCTTTTTCTATGGCATTCTCTCACTTCATAGCATCTATAGACTTCATCACATCATACAAATTCAATGGATCAGTAAGAAGTGTAATATTGACATGTTCTTTACTTATTTGAAAAAAAATGTGATTCTTCTATTATGTACTAAGTTTTTTTCTATCTCTCAAAAGATATCTCCTTTCACTTGATGAAGCTTCATCTTCTTTCACTTCAAGGTTTTTTATAAGCTTCTTTACTCTTAAAATCTATTTTTTCACATTCAAAGATTAGTACTCCTCCTCATCATCATCATCATCTTCAATATCTTCATTGTCTTCATTATTGGTTTTTACAATTGTAAGTATATTAGTCTACCTTCTTTAATTTTTCATCTTGATTTGAAATTTCTACCATCATCAATGTGATTATCTTCTTCTTTTATTAAATTTGAAGATGTATCTACAAACATACCATTACTTCTACTTGAATACATCTCGAAGTACTCATAAGCACTCTTATGCTCTAAAAATTCTACATCATGATTCTTGATGATCTTTTTGGTTTCTAAATATATAATATTATATACCTTAGTGACTTTATAATATCCAACAAATATACATTTTGTATCTTTTGCATCATGTTTGGACCTCATACAATCTAATATCTTTGCATATGCAATGCATCAAAAAAATTTCATGTGTGAAACATAAATTTTCTTTCAATTCTAAGTTTCTTGTAGAATCATTGATATAAGTATATTTATTGGATACCTATTCCTTGTATACAATGCATTTATCTTTGCTTCCACCTAATATTCATGTCGAAGATTTTATGCATGAAGCATACTCCTTGCTATGTCCATAATAGTATGATTTGCTCTTTCAGCAACTCCAATTTATTGAGGAGTGTATGAAATATAGGATTGTCTTACATCACCTTGAATCTTTAAGAATTCATCAATTATTTTTGATATATACTCACTTTTAATATCTGTGTATAACACTTTGAATTTATACTCACATTATTTTTCTATAAGAGTCTTAAACTCCTTAAATCTTAAAAAACATTCACTCTTTATTTTAATGATATTAATCCATAAATTTCTTGAAAAATCATCAATAAATGTGACAAAGTACCTTATTCTTCCAATTAATGGTATCTTCATTGGCTCACAAACATCAAAATGCACTATCTCCAACAATTTGCTTGCACATTGTCATATAGCATGATTTGCTATCTAAGAATATACTAGATATCTAGCTATAGAGAATTTAGCTTAAACTTTTATGTGAATCTTATCTTAGCTTCCAAAACTCTTTTATTTTGTACAAAATTCAAAATATAACAAAATCTCTTCAAAACATATTTTTTCCGCAAAGGGTTTTCTCTTTCCAAACTTTAGAAATTCATAACTCTTGATCTAACCATTCAGTTTGTTTTAAACTTTTAAAATAGGTAGAATTTATCGTTAAATTTTATCTCAAAAAAAATCAACTGTAAAATCACTTCTGATCTTTTGGCATCTAAGAAATTCTAATAGATGCTCTAAACCCTAATTTACAAGTATCCAAGCACTATTTTCTTAATATCTCAAGAAACCAATACTCAAATATCATCAAACTTATGTACAAATTTTACTAACATAAATATACATAATTTCTGAAATTTTACACCAAAACCTTATCAAATTGCTCAAGATATAGCTCAAGACACAACCACTAATAAATTGGATTACTTACTATCCTTAGATTACATGCACTGACTTCAAAATCCAATAACTCCTTCATTTCAACTTGGAATCCAGCAAACAATATGCAAAAAGTGTAGTTGTAAAATTTCTCTCTCAATTGCAATTGCTGATCCTCAATTGCCTTCTGTATGCATGTGTCATGTCAAAAATAGTCATAGTAGCTCTCAAATTAACACCTTAACTTTGAGTGCCAATATCTCCTTCATATTAACTCCAAATCATACAAGATTTGTACCAAAATCATAGCCATAAACCTAAAATTGCTGACCTAAGACTTCAAAGCTCAAATAGCTCCGAAAAACTAACCTTAATCTCTAATATGGCCTCGGGCAGCCTCCTCGAAGCCTATTGGTCATGATTTTTGACCCATAGGAATGGAGATTTTTATCATCCATCTCAACTCATCTATATGGATGTCCTAAACAATCTTTTTAATACCAGAATCCCTCTCCAACTCTTTTCTTTACAAGATTTACTCAATATATGTCTTAAATACCAAATTAAAAAATCAAAATAAGACTTCAAGGCTCACCAATGTCTAATAAAGGTGACTCTAAATATTTAAAATTACTACCAACAAAATCAATCTCAAAAGCTACTATCAAAAGAAAATAAAGATATACAAATTCTAATAGTAATCTTTTTAAACAACCTCCTTTTAAAGTAGTAATTTAACCACATTCTACAACCAACTAAAATCCAGTAACATGGCTCTCACTATGTTATTAAGTAAATTATATATTAAATACATAATCACATTATTTTCACATGGTAGCTGAACCACAATACGACAATGTGTTGTGACTTCTCTTAATAATGAAGCCTTTTATTGTTTTCCTTGTATACATCTTTCACAAGTAAGTATCATGGCATTGTGGATGAATTCACCAAGATTTAAGCTACTTACCATGGATTAGAGCTCTTTCATGCTTTTGGTATTCAAATGATTAAGTCATTGATGCCAAATTCTAAAGTTATCTTGATTTTATGGAAAATCAGCAAATGTTGCCACTTTTATTACATTCACCTTCTTACAATTGATGAAGTAGAGGTTTCTAAGGCCTTAAATAATATGTTATCCACTCAATGTCTTTAGAAAACATCCATTCTTATTAAATTGAACCTTACAGCTATGTGATATAATTTTGTTCACTTAAAAGAGATTTTTTTTTTTATCTTTGGCACATTTAAAACTTCTTTCAACTTGATTTTCTTGATTTGGTCCTTTACAAAAATTTCAACAACAATGGATCTAATTTCAATGGCTTTTACCATGCCATTGTCTCTCAACCAAAGTTTAATTGCCAAAGTTTATTCATAAGTGTCAAATGAATACTTGTTTAGTTTCATATACTTAGTAGCACTTGAATGTACAATCCACTTAGATATAGAAGCTATAGAGGCTCCTTCACTTGCCATGAAAGCATAGTCATTTCCATCAAAGTTATCATGAGTATTGTTTGCATTTTTCCTATCTCCTTCCTTAACTTTGTAGTAATTTCTAACACAGTGACCTAATTTTCTACAAATATAGTAAATTTTCATATTAATTTTTGAATTATCATGTTGATGAAAATTGCTACCTTTGCCTTATCTTGAGAATAGAGTCAAATCATCACTTTGAGTTTTTTTTTTTTTTTTTTTTCTCTTAGTCACTTTATGGATAAACCTTGATGTGATGTAATTCATGGTAAGCTCCTTCATGTTTATAGACTCTAATGCCACAATGAAGTAGTTGTAGGACTTAAGAAGATTCATGAGCAATGTCAATATAATATTCTTATTATCAACTGACTTGTCAACAAGTACTAGTTAATTTGCAAGAGCTTTTATCTTATTGACATGAGCCATGAGGTGAAATATAAACAAAAGTTAAACATACATACAAAATTCTATGGATGAAAATGAAGTTTATCACAAATATTATTTACATTCCAATAAAAGCTTCATTTTTTTCTTCCAATGGTAGAAGTTATCACCCTTAAAATTTTCAATCACTCTCAAATCTTCACCTTCACTTGAAATTATATCTAAGAAAGGGATATATAAAAAAAATCAAAAAAAGAAGAAGAAAGATCTCTCAAAATCAAGAAGAAGGTGTTACTGCCTTAGAAACCCAAAATACCCTCTTTGTGAGTAAATTAGTAATATCACTCTTTAATCACTCTCAACTTCACTTGTAAGACTTTTCACAAGTCTTATACTCTATGTAAATCTCTTATATAAGCTTTGTCACTTCTTAATCATCTTTCTTCTCTCATAAAATACTTCTAACTTCAAAAAATACTTCTTATTACTATAAGAGGATCTTAAGAGAAGTTTATTACATAAAACTATAATGTTAGATCACAAATGATGTAAATCAATAAAAAAAAATATTAGTATTCTAAAATATCATTCTAAGGTATCTAATATCCTCCAAGGTTATCAATGCTCTTAACAACAAGTAAGAAAAAAATTACATCAACAATTAGATGTAATAATAGAATAAGATGATATCAAATCCTAATATCAGCAACAACTAAAAGATCTACTCCTCACAACAAGTAAGACTTCAAAGAACTTCAAAATTCACAAGTAAAGGTAAGTGGGCTCATAACCTATTAAAAAATAAGCACTATAAAGTTACAATACTTAGCATTAGTAAGATAATATTCAAAGAATGTATAGAGTAAGATATCTCTCACTTCTAACATTCAATACTTATAGGTGGTGGTTGTTGTCTTAGAAGACAACTTATACTCTTTGACTTTTATACATATAGTTCTAAGATCGTTAGGTATCTAATTTACTTCAAAAATATCTTATAATCCTAAGATTCTTTGGCATCTTATTAACCACAAGGATATCCTATGTTAAATACTAATTACTCTTATCTAATCGTCAGATATTCTTTAATTCATAATTTATCCTCTTGACTTTGATCCTTGGTCCATGATCTCATCCTATATCTATAGGATACTCCTTTTAATCACCAAAAATCAAACCTTTGATCATTAATAACTTATCTAAGATAATATCTTTTATAAGGTAACTTATTCTATTTTCACTTTTATTTACTTACTTTAAAATATAATTAAAAAAAGAAGAAAAAAAACCTCTTAGTTTCTAATTTTTAGTTGTTTAAGATGTTTGATTTAAAGACGTATTTATTTGCTAAGAAGACAAAATTTTGATGAATCAAGCCACTACCTTCTTGACAATTTGCATTGTCTTGATACTAGTAAATATGAATTGAGCAAAAAACATTGGTTGTAAATAACTTCCATATATTAGAATATAAAATCAAGTTTTATATATATAAAAAAAACTTCTATTTTTTTTAATATTTTACTATATCAGTTCTATATTATAATATCTGCACCATGTATAGATAGGTATATTGTATATAATTTATCTCAAGCATACATCTATGTTATTATTTAAAAAGGTAAGATAAATGTGTTGTATTAGCTTACCTATTTTTTAATCAATTTTCTTTAAACTAAGAATTCTATGTTGGAATATGATAAAATGGTCAATTAGAATTGAGATGTAATAAATAGCCTATCTTTGAGAAAAACATGTGTAGAAACAATACTTAAGTTTGAGCTGTATGTAAAGTTCTTCAAACACATATTCTTATAACATTTTTTTTATGGTTCAAGCAGAATAAGAATTAAATATCAATTCCTAGTAGTTTCAAAAGAAAAAAGGAAACTTGATTGGATGTCTAATACATGTCTTAATATTGAACTTTTATTAATTAGAAAGCCGATATATTTTAGAAGGTTATTTTAATAAACTTGATTAATCCTATAATATATAATGAATTATAATATGAAATTTTAAAAGATCTTAGTTGAAAATTAAGAGAATGTGCAATAAAGGGATTCCAATTATTACTTTAACTAGACTCAAATTTGCTTGTGTGAGTACTTATAGTATAATTTTTGGATAGAAGAAATATTGGTTTTGATAATTATATTTTAAAATTTGTATAAAAGTAGACAATTCATTCCAATCTCTTTGAAAAAAGAGAAAGAGCTTATTTAAATGTTAAGAACTATTTTGGATGGTTTAGACCTTTTGATTTAATCCTAAATTCTTTTTTAGGACCATATTGATAGAAATAGAGAATTTTTATATTATGATAAGTTAGTAGTTAGAAGAAGCATGAAAAAGAACTTCATGTCTTTTTAGTTAATTATATATAGAAAATAGGATTTTTAGTGGATTTAAATTTATTTTATTACTATAAAATATCACTAAGATAGAAAAATATAGTTTTTATAGATATTAGTATTATAAAAATATTATAGTATTTTTTTAGAATTTATTTAGAATTTATTTAGAATTTTTTATGAATTTTTAGAGAAAATTTTAAGACTTTGGTAAAATTGAGTTTTACCACCTTGAGAGCCATTATGAAGAAATGAAGCAACATTTGAAGGCTATACAAGGTTTTTAGACTAATTGGATATTTTTAAATACTATAATGAAGTCAAAAATGCAAAAAAAATAGTTTTACTAGTAGAAAATAGGAAGACTAGTAGCTAGTATAGTCCTTGTAACAAGAGAGGTGTACAATTCCCATATGGGTTGTAGCACCTTGGATGTAGGTGGAAAGATAAGACTAAGGCCTCAAAGCCTCTTTAGACAACCCATATTCACTACTTTTTAGCCTTGGTGAGGCTCGAATCCTTGATCTACAAGTAAGTAATCCTTGAGGTAAAATATTTGCACTTCACTTTTTAGTAATTTACTTCCTATTTTTTAAAACTTCACAGCTTACTCATAGTAATTCGGATTTATATGTTTCTTACATCATTGGAAAGATAATAAAATTACCTATTTAAAACTATACTTTTTATTTTTTATTTTTATTTTTTACTAGGTGAAAATATAGTGAATAGATTGTGACTTAGTTTTAGATGTTGTAATTACTTGATTTAATTTCTTTCACTTGTTTTGTATTATTCTTGTTTTGTTCTTGTTTCTTGCTACTTCCTTTTTATACCACTAATTACAAGTAACTCTTAATTGAAGCCATCTTATAATTTGGGTAGAGAGAGAAATTCACTCTCACATAGAAGTTTTCAAAATGTTGGTTTGAACCATATGTAGTAGTAACAATTCATGATGATTCCACATATTCATTAAAGGGGTTAGATGGTATGAGGTTGAAGATACTTGTTGCTGAGAAGTGAGTGAAGATTTTCAAAAGACAAGATAAAAAAATCAATGTGGAAGATCATGCTGAAAATATCAATATTTTTGAAGAAAATAATTACTTTGAAGTGGATGGTGAAAATAGAAATGAAAGATTTGATGAAAAAAATGAAGAGATGGTGTAATGCCAATTATAATATATAATTCATTTGGCACATGTTAGAAGATGTGCAAGTTAAGAGGAGATAGATGTCATAATGTAATATGACTATATACTAAAATTATATTCAAAATTAAATTTCTAATTAATATCTAATTATCTTGATTCAATAATAATTTAAGGTATCTAAATATGGCTTTTATAAAATCTTCTTAGTTTATTTTCTTATCTTAATAGTTAGTAGGTTGAAGGTTGGTTAGTACTTTTACCTTCTAGGCTACATAGACTCTTTTATTACCTTAAAAAGACCATAAATTGATGAAATTAAGATAGAAGAGATAAATAATTAATATGGTTGATACTAGGATTAAGTTAAGGATAGGATTGGACTAAAATAATCCTTAAGATAGGTTAGATTAATACTTTGGGGTCAATCGTATGTAAGAAAAGGTCAAAATCAAACTTCTAGCCATTAAAATGACTGCCTAGGACTAAATAGGATTTCATTTGAAGATTGGAAATTAGAATTTGAGAGGTAGGTTGGAGCTTGTTTCAAATACATAAGATTAAGTTTAATAGAATTTATTTGATCTTTGCAATTGTTATTCAAAGTCAGGGTTTGTATTTGCAGTTTGAGATTTATACAATGCAATTAGGGCTACCACTCTTGGCTAGTTTGTAAAATATGTGTCACATCTATAGTTAAAATTTTGATAATTCTTGGTTAATTAGATGTCCTAAATATATGTGAAATTTTTTGATAATCCAATATTACAATTCAGAGATATCTAGGTTTTGGTACAAGAACATACCAGAAGTTGATAGTTTGGAATTGAGTAGGATTTCTATGATGTCTAAAGATCTTATCAAATCAAGGTGAAATTTCACATAGTATTGGAGGACTTGAGGATTAAGCTATATACCAATTTTAAGTTGAAGTAAACAATTGAAAAAGGAGAAATCACTATTGGAACATTTGCATCAACTTTTAAGTTGGCAGCCAAGTAATATCAATGTGGTTTTTGGGCATTTTCTCAAAATTTGTAAGTTGAATTGGAGTGAATTCTTATTAAGCAAATAGAAGACTTATAGTAGCATTTGTGTGCAAAATTTTGCTCTAAATAAATAGTTAAATCATGAGCTATAGTTTGCTAAAGCTTATTAATTAGGATTAAGATTTATAAATAAAGTTTAAAATTACTTAATTATTGAAGTAATAAGGTAATTGGAATTTATGTATGGTTGAGATTACTAAGAAGAGTGTTTTTGAGTACTTTATATTGGATTTAAGTACTTTTGAATTAAAGTTCAAATTACATTCTTCTTATAAACATATTAGGATTTTTTGGATATTTGTAAAACACAATCCCACCTTCTACAACTAGATGCCTGATGCATTTCCAAATAAGACAACCTATAATACAACAATATTGATAAGAGTGAAAAAAAAATTATTCTTACTTCTATATATATTATCTAACTAAAAGCTATGTGGTGATGTTCTATTAGATTTCTAACACATATCTAGTTTGTAAGACACATGTCTTAACTTGTAAGGCAAGTTTTTTTTTATATATGTGCTATATCATTAATTTATACCACATGCTACAAATATATATGACACAAGGCTAACTTGTTGACTAAGTTTTTAACCTATCAATCACCTATAAATACATATAAAAAAAAATAATGTATATAAAGCTTCTAAGAAGCTTTTCTATAAGATATTATTAAATTAACCTACTTTTATCTATTCATAATATGTAAGTAACTACTGGAATAAATATGTATATTTGTGATAGTGATACATAGCTTACTTATTGGTCAAGTTTTTGACTTAAAAATTACCTAAAAATATATAAAAAATTAAATTTGCATTGTCATGTGATAATAAAACTATATGGTGAAAAATAAAAATATAGATGTTATTATAGAAGAACCTAATAAAAAGTTGTAGTAAAAAAATAATAAATTATAAAAATATAGTTAAAAATTTAATTTTAATACTACCTTTTATAAAAGGAATTTTGTAGAAGCATAAATGAACCAAATCAAAGTAAATGAGATAAAAATTTGATATAGACATATTTAAAAGAGAATTAAAAATAGGATAAAATAAAACTTATCTCAAATTACTAAAAATTGATATTCAAAGAGAACCAATTGTCACCTTAGATTGAAATCAGATTCTAAAGCACAAAACCACACACTTATAGCAACTCTAGGGATCTTTTATAAATCAAAGAATAAGATTTGAAAGAAAACTTAAAGAAAGATTTTTAAATGTTGATTTCATGTCATTTGGATTAATATTGAAATTTTGAAGAATTTTTAAAGTTGGTGATGTATTTAATGGATTTAGATTTTAAAAAATAAAAATATTTTTACAAATTTGAAAATTTCTTGAGTTTTGCAATATGTGTACAAGTGAAAATTAGGAAATTTGTTTTTATGCTTGTTGTTAATGTGTAAAAAATTTGAGATCAATCAAGTAATTAGATTAAAGCATATGAGGATTTTTGTGGGTTACAATCTTGGAAATTTGATATTTAGGGTCAATGAATGATTCCAAGATCTAGCAATATTTACTAATTAAATTGAAGAAAAAATTAGTAAGAGAAATTAAAACTTGAATATTTATACACTACTCAATTTTTGAAGCAATTGAATAGTTCAAAAAGAAGAGATTAATGTTAAAAGATCAATATTTAAGTTGAAGAAAGAAGGTGGCTAATGAGTGAGAGGTTTTAAGAACTTTACTTGTTATTGGTATGTACAATCTTCCTCAAATTTTTTGTACTTGTTTCTTACTTAGTTTTTGCAAGATATGAAAATTTTAAACCAAAATAAATGGTTCAGAAATTAGTATTTTATAGGATTTTTAAAGTTTATTTAGAATATCTCAATTCTAAGAATTGTATATGGATTAAATAGGATTAAATTAGAATTTTGACTAGGATTTGAATTGGATTTGACTAAGATTTGATAATTAATTGTCTATGATTTGTCTACAAATTGATTAGAATTTTACTAGAATTCATTAGAATTGGTCTAAGATAAAGAATTTTATTAGAATATGATTTAGAACTAGATTAAGCTTCATTTGAATTTCAATAAGGATTTTAATTAGGACTTGATTAAGTATTAAATTAAGATTTATTGGAATTTTAATTAAGATTTGACCTAGAATTTGATTAAGATTGAATTATTTTAGATTTATTTAGAATTTCTATTTTTTATATTTAAAAAGAATTTTTTTATTATTTATATAAAAATTTCTATTTCTAGTATTTTTTTTAAAGATTATTACTATTACTTTAAAGGTTTATTTTTATATTTCTTTAAGATTTCTTTGTTATTTTTTTTAGATTAATTTAGAATTTTTGTTTTTGTTTCTTTTATAACTTTGTTTAAATTTATTTTGAATTGATTGAAGTTTGATTAAAGTTATTAAAGAATACTTAAAATTTATTTATGATTCTATTAGACTTGGTAGGATTGTAGTTGTATTTCTACTTACTTTCTATAGCTAGGTGCCTAATACATTCTCAAGAAAGAACATACATAATACAACAACATCTTTGAAGCTTTCAATAAACTTGTTTATAGGATATTATCAAATTTATCTTTATATGTCTATTTCTATATAATCATATTATATAAATAATTATCAGAATGAATATGTATGCTTGTGATACTAGGCCCTTGAAAACATTTTTAGGCCATAAATTGACTTTTTGAATTGATACATAAGTTCTTCTTTATCAGCAATTTCAAATCTTTGTGGTTATTGCATAAAAACTAATTCTTTAAGAATTCCATTTAAAAGTATTTTGATGATATCTAAATAAATTAAATATTAGTTTAAAATAACTTTGATTGTAATCATTATCTATATAGTAGTCCATTTGATCAAAAGAACAAAAATCTCATCATAATCTAATTTTTTTTTTTTTTTTTTTTTTTTTTTTTTTTCCAAATCTTCATGCTATTAATCTTGATTTTAAGCATAATTTTATAAAATTTATGAATCACTTATTTTTGTAGATCTTCTTAGTTGATAGTGTTTTGTTTTTTTTTTTTGGAGATAAAATGATAAGAATCCATGTAAGATTTTTGTTTAGAGTACCTATCTCTTCTAATATTAAAGCTTTTTAGTTAGCATTTGGAAAGGCTTTGTTAAAAATTAAGTTTTCTTATGAGATCTTTTTTTTAGAGATATCATTTTTTTTATATTATAGAAATGATAATCTTTGAAGTAAATAAATTTTCATTAAATTTTGGATGATCTTTAAATTGGATCCAATGGAGTTGACTAATCTATTAGAACAACATTGGAAAGACAATCTAAACTATCTACTTTTTATTCTTTATTGGTAACTTTTGCTTAAGTAATACTTTTGTAGCTGATAGATTTGGCACATGAGTAAGTTTTCCTCTTGTTTTGATAAAATGGATATGCTTAAAGAAAATACAATGAAATGCTAAAAAATATCAAGTACCAAAGTAGTGGAAGAATAAAAAAAGCCAACAAAATCTTTAAAAAAAGATTCATCACAATTGATAAAAATCTAATGGCAAATTAGATTATAACACCAATAGTTTTTAATTTAATCATTGTAATTAAGCAAAAAAATACAAAAATATTCAAAGACCAACTTCATTAAAAGAAAAGGATATAGAAGAACATATGTTATACATCCAAGCATCTTGAAATGAGATAGAATAGGTTTTATTTTGAAGAGTTGCTTGAAAAATGTGGTTAATTTAAGAAAGTCACTGGAACAATAACTAAGCATATAGATTATTACACGGATATATTCTATTCATAAGTAAAGAAGAAAATAAGCATTTAAAAAAATGTTATAGACAATTACAAGTAAGATCCAATTCTTTTGCTCATAAACTTCATTTTGGTGGAAAGATCAAGTAGAGATGAGTTGGTGACATATGCCTTTTCCAAAGTAAAATATATTCAATACAATAGAAATAAACTTTTTATCTTAATTGATTTACAAAAAAATAACTTTTAGACTTAATTGACATTCTATAAATTAGATGAATTTTTATATAGTAGAAAAATTCATATCTATAGTGATTAGGAAAAAAATCCAATATAATAAAAAAAATCATTAGTGATTGTCAAAAGATACTTAGTTCTAATACTTGATGTAATCAACTCACAAAGATTTGAGTGCAAGAGTTCTAAGGATTAAAAAGCTTTTAAAGTAGTTATCTTTGGAATGTTCTCTCAATGGTATTTGGATTAAATACTAATTTCACAATGACGATTAACAAAGACAACTTATGGAAGGCTAATAACAAATTGTTTGGTATGTATATGATGTATTTATTGATGATGTATGTGACAAAGGTGTTTGTACTAGAAATCTAGAATATTTTTGGTGTAACTTTGTAGTACCAATAGACTAAAAATTGAATGATTGACTTGAATAGTTTTAATTACTAGGATTAGTGGAATATTTACATTCATAATAATAGGTTTTGAAGAAGTGAACTTGTATAGACTATTACATGGATCTTAATAAAATTGAAGATGAATATTGCTTTGATTTTTCTTGTCATAGATATAGCAAGATTAATTGTTGAACAATACTTGATATCCTTTGTTTTTAAGTCTCTTTACCAAAAGAAGTTTCTTTATTATTCCTAACACATATGAAATGTTATGTACAACTTAATTTTTACCAAAGCAAGTAATGTTTTTTCCAAGGACAGGCATAGTGACACCATTGGCTGTAGAAACATTAGATTTGCAAAGTAATGTGCAAGAAATAAAGTCTAAAATACAAGTACAATTTCCAATTATATGAGTACTAGCTGTCGAGTCAATAAACTAATCATTTTTAAAACTCTCAATCATGTGTTCTGTGAAGTTGATTTCTCCTATGTTTTTTACATCATCTTCTTCATGTCCTTCTTTGTTGGTTTTAGTCAGATACAACTTCGCATGAGTAGTGCTTTGCATTGGAGCAACACAGACCTATAAGTCAAAAATGCCTTCTTCAAGTGATTTTGTTGTCCACATCATTCATACTTAGGATGGTTGGGACAATTAGCAGGATTGCGTTGAAGATCTGATTGGAAATACCAAGTAACTTCATATCCACAATTAGTTGGATTTGTAGAACCATAAGTTCAACACTATCTTCACTCGCAGTAACCACGAGAAGAAGTTTGATTCTCCATCTAACTTGTCTTCTTGACTGAAATGTTCTGCAGTGTCTAACTATTTTGGAAATGATGCATCTAACTTGTCTTCTTGCCTAAAATTGTTTTACAAATAAAGAACTGATTGCCTTGATACTATGAGCGAATATGTAAACATAAAATAACTTCAGATGGCACACATGCAGTCTTAGCGGATCAGCTTCGAAGCCTTCGTAAGCTCCCACGTCTCCGTGCAATTGCACAGTACCGCACACAGTGATCGTGAAGGTGAAGTCCTGTCTGACTTGTCAACCACCTTCCCTGAATCTTCACGATGTGGAATGAACGGCAGTCGATCAAAAGCCGATCCAATGGAAAACGAGCGAAGATGCCATCTTTGCTGTTTGTATGGTACAGACTGCTTGCGCTTGGCTCATGCTCAAGATGAGAGGGATCTTAAGCCACAATCTCCCGGTGAGTGCCACTGCTTTTCTTCGACGATGTTCTCCGTCAGACATTTGTTTACAGGAGTGTAACGAGTACACAGTTCTCGTACTACAGAGCTTCACCACGTGGGTGTTTAAGTCATCTGCATTTATCCGGTGTTGAATGAATTTCGACAGTTGTCCATTCATGCATCTTGATCCTTATCATGTTGATGAGCAGGCTTGGTTAAGTCGTTACTGTTCCGTCTTATTCAGTTCGAGATGGGCTTCGGTTTTCACGAACTTCCTTAAATGGATTACTCTTTCTGTGAGTCAGTAAATGAGTGTGTTTATACATGTCTACTTCAGTGATTACTTAGAGCAAGGGATTGACGAATTCTTCTATTCCGCCGCACTACATCCTCCATTCCGACACGGAATTTTCTTTCTTGAAGCATCAATGTGTCTTTGCTCTTACTGCAAACGACAGCGTTTTCTCTGTCCTGTGCTGAACATTTTTTTGCAGGAGCATGGGATTATTTAGTCAACTTTAGGGATTTTTTTGGATATCCTCTCTTGATTTCACAAGTGAAGAAAAACGTATTTATTGCTGAATCAATAACGTAAAAAATTCCTCCGGGGGGATATGGGGGTGGAATTCAATTTACCATGTAGAAACCGAAAAGGATAGGTTAACGTAAAGTCGCATGAACTGTACATGAAAAAATTTCATTGGATAAAAGAAAAGCTGGCCCAAGTTGAAGAAATGTTTTTTCTACTTTTCTGGGTGTTCCCTCTTTTCTTTAGCGTCATTCTCCTCACCACATTATCAGATTGTTCTTCCATCGTCCCTGTCACTATTCCAACCAAACGACGTCACTACTTTTTGCAAAATTCCAGGTCATGCTAACTGGATACATCAAGCTTCCAGTGTAATGAAATAGCATGCCTTATCACCGACGAAAACTTGACGTCTGTGGCTAAATGCAAAATATAAGGAATTTTTACGTGAAGTTTTGCTAATCAACGAAACGCGTGTACACTGGTTCACAACTACGTCACCTTTGAAATAGAACAAAATAGGATGTGTTATCGGTTGATTGTGAGTCGGATGAATGTGAATGACGTGGCCCATTGTGAGCTGCTTTAGCTCCTGCAGATTCAGTGCACCAAAAAACTTTGTGCACCAGACGCTAGAACGAATGTGATTCAGAACGCTACCTTATCTATCTTTTTGTTTTGTGGTCTTCTTTACAAGCTTCCAGACAAAGTTGTCACAGTCGCTCTGGAGGACCAATGCCTGAAACACTCGTACTATCTAAGGAAGTCGATAACGCTTCCAATCGGTGTATGAACAAGATATCTGTGGTCCATCAGCTAGGAAACTTGTCAATAATTTAGCGCAGATACATAAAAAGTTATGCTTCAGTCATTCCCATTCATTCGCACAACACTTTAAGGGGAAGATACATATACATACATACGTAAGGCCTTGAAATCACTGTTGTTGGTATCAATCCATGTATGAAAACATAACACCACATGTTATCTAAGTTCAGAAGTGATGGAATGAAATGGCGACCCTGCGATATGTGTGTTCGATGTAAGATGCAAAGCACTTACTGATGAATTGGCACCATTCACAGCAGGCTGTGTCGATATCATATCAGGAAGCCGATAATCAATCAACACTTCGACAGCAATCCGGACATCATTCTGACGAGAAATTTGTGAGGAAATTAAAAAATCAAACTCTTCATCCTCGACGTGCTCATTCATCCAAACTAGCATTGTGTGTGTACAGTAGTCTTTCAAGTCGATAAGGCTTCAGAAGAGATCCACCAGTCGCGGAAGCATACCAGCGGAGAGAAATCATTGACGACCGCTCGCTTCTTTTTTTCCTGCCATCGTGAATGGCATGTTGAACCGACTGGTCAATCAGCAATCTGCCATCCGAGGACACAACAATCGCCGGGCAGAGACATGATGGATGGCAAAAATTCGCCACATGAAAAAAGGTGCTGGTACATGGACTTTTTACCTAGAAGACCAATCGCAAAGGCGGTTTTCGCGACCGGATGCATTGATGGCATGCAGCAGCACTTCCTTGTAATTTACTTAGAGATCGATTTGAGCTCTCAGTTACTGGTCCTGAGCTTTCCGGGATAATAGCCCGTCAATTTCAACCCTCGTCCCGGCCGTCGATCCGGTTTTCGGAGGGCTCCGATTCCGATATCCCGTCATCGACCGACATCTGGCAACAAGGGTTGTAGGATGAAACGAGACCGAATGAATTTCTCCAAACAGTCTGCGGCTTTTCGAAGTCTGCTGGTTGAATATAATCTCTTCCAGCCCCCAGCACATTGAGCAGCATTCCACTTCAATCGCCTCATCGCAGATAACACAGCTGTGGTTTTCTACGTCTCACCACATCCGGCAAGTCTTGCAAGCCCAGCTTCTACCGAATCGAAGCAATGGCGGCCTCCACTGTGGCGATGTCCCAGCACGCCTGCGTCGCTCTCAACGGTGGGCTCTGTGGGTCTAACGTTCTATCCACCAGGACCGAATCCGGAGTCAGCTTCGCGCGCACTCCTCTCGTCAAGACTGGTTTGGCAGTGGAGCGATCCGCCAAGCGCCTGGTGCCGATTTCAGCTCATGTTGATGGACTGGGTGCCACTCTGCCATCCGGGTTCGAGATGACGGACTACACTGTGGTCGATGAGTCCTTCAGCGGCAGCCTCGGCGGTGGGATCATGGAGAAGATTGCCAATGGCTTCAAGAGCTTCAAGGAAAACAACTTCAGGTACCTAACTGCGATTGGTACATCCGAATGTGGAGTCATCGATTGAACTTGCAGTTGAGATGGTCGAAATGTAGTCCTGATGTTTAACGATATAACCGCTGAGATTTGTTTATTCACGATAGAACGTTAAATGTGACGATTGATCGTCGATATGGTGCTACAGGTCAAACCCGGAGATCTTTGAGCCACTGAAGAAGGGGCAAGCACCAGAGGTAATTACAGTTTAACGGACTTATCGTGATACAATGAACTCTGAGTCAGGATCATTAGGGGTCTTAGCGTCATATGTTTCACGATCTCGCAATGTGACAACCTGGCGCAATCCCAACAGTTATTCAAAACCACAATGTCTACGCCGCAAATGCGTTGAACAACCGGTGGCAGCCGGATGACTGCAGCTGTTGAAACAGAGGGAATCGTTAGATGAGTCCTCGGGTGGCAGAAACTCTGTAGTGCATCTAGAGTGAGAATGTGGGCAAACGACATAATCCTGGATCAAAGAATTGTGGTGGGTGCTAGCATATGAGGCACTTCTGCTCCTTGAGCAGCCCGAGTAGTGTCAGGCGATTGCTTCAGGATGTCGGTACATCCGATGTGATTCCACTCCTAATAGGCAATAGTCTCACCTTATTTTTGGCTCCAGAACTAACTTCTAGTTCGACTGGTTGAGCAGGTGATGATCATTGCCTGCGCTGACTCGCGGGTGTGCCCGACTATGCTTCACGGGCTCGATGCCGGTGAGGCTTTCATCGTACGAAGTGTGGCCAACCTTGTTCCTGCTTACGACCCATCGGTAATGAGCCTACCAGTTCTACCCTTAACTTTGAAATATCTAGCAATATAGGTGTCTCCTTCTCCCACTATTTGCCCGCGTTCACCTTTGATATTGAATCACGATTGAATGGCTCACTGATAGTAATCGGGGCTGTATTGCAGATGGAAAACGGACCCCACGGAACAAGCGCAGCCATCTTGTACGCTGTCACCGTGCTTGGTGTAAGTTTCCTTCAAACGAGCTTGAGACGTTTGTTCAGCTGACTTCCTAGTTCTATCCTGAGGATGGATGGAGAGTGAGGGAATATTTCTAGGAATCATCAGATGGTCTGCCAAATTTGATTGGTCTAGATCCCAAGCAGGAAATCTCTCAAATAAACTCCGTTATCAATGCGTTAAACAACCTAGTTTGAGATCAAACGTGTCACAGTGTAGTCTGAGTGGTCTGAGCGGAATATTCTCGTTGTGTACAGGACAGAGCTTAATGATGTGCCAGTAATGTGCCCATGAGTTTACGTTTCTTGTATGCAGGTGAAGAAGGTGATTGTGATGGGCCACAGCAGCTGTGGAGGAATCAAGGCCTTGATGACCATGAACGAATTTGACAAGTATGCAAGACCTCTCACCTGGACCTGTAGACGACTAGAGTTTGTTTCATTTGCTGGTAGGGTTATGTTCTGGGATGTCAGATAAATGGGAATTTACCCTTTACTAAGTTGGCTAAATTCACACTTTTTCGAATAGGGACTTCGTAGGAAGCTGGGTTAAGATTGGTCTGCCAGCGAAGGAGAGCACTCTTGAAGCAGTGGGAGACAAGCCACTCGCTGAGCAGTGCACCTTCTGTGAGAAGGTATGAAGAACTACATCTAAATTAATGAGTTTCAATCCTGTTCAATGATTCACTGAAGCAATATTGTTTCAAAGTGAGACGAGATGGAAAACATATGTATATATATATATATATATATATATATATATATGTATTAGGGTTCTGGATCCTCATTTCTGGTACGGCGATTTGTGTAAGTAATGCCTTGCCCCATCACATTTCAGGAAGCCGTGAACAACTCCCTGAAGAACTTGCTTACCTTCGACTTCGTCGAGGAAGGGGTGAGATCCGGCGAATTGGAGATCTTCGGCATGCACTACGATTTCCATGACGGAAAGCTCACCAGCTGGAAGGCTACCCCCTCCAAGGTTGCCGTCTCCGCCAGTGTAAGCTTGTAGGCCTGCTCTGCAAGAAATCACTATCTGTAGACAGTTTTCAACTTCATGCGCACTTGTGGTCTCCTGAAATGCTGACATAGTATGAAGGGTGCTACACTGATAGTCCTAGATGCCGAGTTCTCCAGCCTGTGGTCAAAGCTCTATTCGCAGCTGAAGAGGTGTGGAATGTAGAGCGTTGTACAATTCACTCAATGCAAAAAAATATTAGAAAAGAAAAACAAAATCACGGTAGCAGTATTATTAAACCCATGCGTGTTGCGTAACCTGAATGTGAGTGATATTTGGGACGGAGAGAAAACCAAGTATGTCTGGATTTTATATGCGTGTCACAGACGCTGAGTAGTGCCTGACGTTTGACATCATACCTAGTAACTCCCATCCCGATGCGATACCTCTGCATAAAAATATGTTCTTCTCTCCCCTATCAATTTTGATGTATATCAATGATTTTCTGTCGAAGAGAATTTGCCTAAACATACAGAATACAATGTTATTCTGGTCCATTGAAACTAAAGACATGAAAGCTCTAACTTGGACTGTAAATGACAGTTTTGTCCTACGAATATACCGCTCTTAAATTCAAACTCCTTTACGCTTGTTTTGTAATCGTCATATATGGTATCCACATTCTAATGGTTACTCGGCGGACCTTGTTAACTGTGAACCTTAGAGAACTTTTGTGTGCGACGTTTCTTCTGGATAGTCGTTGCATCTTTCGAGAATTCTAGTAGAATGTGTGGACAGGATTCCATTTGTGGTCCCGCCGTGCAGATCGGAAAACTTCGTCTAATCTGAACAGGATGGATATCGCCCATGCGTGTGATGAAAAACACATCCACGGTGTGGATGGTGTGCACTGGCACATAGTACGCTGATTGATTGTTGGACATGTTGTGCAGATAATAACTGTGCCTGTGATCCTGCAACTTAGCTGTTGTCTTTGTGGTCAGCTTTCTCCAGGATTAATTCCAGATTCCTGTAGGAAGTGATGGATTCTACAGTCATCGACAGATTGATCCTAGTTTTACAAGTTCAGTATCAACCAGAACAGTTTGTGAGACTTATGAAGTGCGGTGATGTTGCAGGAACTGTGGCAAGTTTCTGATTGTTTTCGTTGATACCGACACCAAAGAAAACTTAGGGAATTAAACGAAAAACAAAGATATAAAAACGAAATCGAAAAAAAAAAAAAAAAAAAAAATGTATATATATATATATATATATATATCCTATGCTTTATTCAATATGGAATCTGGATATTGTATAATGAAGAAAATTGAACAGAAAAGGTTGGCTGAACAATCAACAGTCTTGTTATTTTCGTTTTGTTGTGTTATCATGTGTAATCATTTTATACAGATTTATTTTCTCTTTTATCTTTCTTAAAGGCTGACAGGAATTTTAATGAGTGACCATTGCTATCTCAGGTTTATAATAACATAATGGGTCATTCTACATACTGAAACAACTTACAAAATAAAAAATAAAAAATAAAAAAACAAACAAAAATACAATCAAACAACAATCTCTACCATAAAATTATATATATATATATATATATATATATATATTTTCTTATACTATATATTGAACAAAAGAGCAATTTGATAGATTCAAAATTACCATATATTGATTTTTGTTGATTTTGAATGAAACAAATAAAATGGAATTTCCTTTGAGAACAACTATGTTGGATATTTTGAAGGCAACCTTAGTTTTGGTTAGATTATTCTTATTATGTCAGCTATGAGTTACTATATTAGTTAAGAATAGAAATAGATATAGCTTCTATTAGTACTAGACAATACAAGAAGCATGTTATTATAAGTTAAGAGTATGTAAAAATTACTACATATACAAAAGATATATATATATATATATATATATATATCATAAGTAAAATGAAAGGAATAGTGAGCTCTTAGAAATTTTCAACATGGTATCAAAGTAGGAGAAGGAGAGAGTTCGTTGTTGAGTAGATAAAATATTACTTATTGAGTACAATATGTTTTTAAGAAACATGCATAAGTAAATTTACTATTTTAGAAATAATTATATAAGTTTAATTTAAAAATAGAAGCTAATAAAAGCATCACAATCAATGATAAATTGTATTAGGACTTTTGAAAGAAAGATTTGAGAAATGATCAAGAGTGAGCAAAGCAGACATCTTTTGTATGAGAGGTCAACAAAATTATTAGAGACAAAAAATTATCATGTCTAGCAATCAAGAATGAAATCTATACTTCTTAGAAAAAGTTTGAGGTCTATTGTAGAAGTTAAGAGAGAACCTACAAGCTTCCTTACACTAATCAAAGGCAAGGACTATACAATTATAGCACTTTAATAAGAAAAAAATAGAGCCTACTTGGAAATACTAATGTTTATTAGTGATAAATCTATAGATATTATAATAGAGAAATCAGATCTTGCTGATGCATGGAATTCTCTTCAAGAGATTTATCAAAGTGGAGATCAATCACAAATCATATTGTTGAACTCATAGTTCTTTGCATTGTAATTATAAGAAGAAATAGATATTAAAGAATATGTTAAATTAGCAAAGGAATTCAAGATCATGCTAGTCATGTTAATGGAATTCTTTCTCAAAAAATATATTTGTAAACTTATTTTTAAATGGATTACCAAGAAGTTACAATATGATGATTTAATTGATTAACAATTTGATTTCTTTGCCAAATTTTGATAAATATATCATAAGAATGTTGAATGAGGCAAAACAACTTAATATACAAGTACAACCTCTAGATGAGATTGAATAACTAAATTATATTATAGATTCAAGTTCTATACAAGGATGAGGCTATAAAAGAATTAATCAGCAAGGACGTGGTGGCAAAAGAAGAAGGAGAGGACAATCTTCTTTAAGTAAAAGAGTACTTTAATATCATGTATGTGAAAAATCTAGGCATATTGTATGTAATTGCTATCATTGAAAAGGACCAATTACAACCAAAAATATTTTTTATATAATAATTGAGTCTTAAATCAAGAAAAAACAAAATTTAAAAATAGAAATTGAGACAAATAACAAAATAGAAATATTGAAGAAAGACGAAGGAAGAGAATCTTATCTATAGTATTTACAAACTATTGCATAGCAAATGGAATTAGAAGGCAATTAACACAAGTAAGAACTCATTCTTAAAACACCATGGTAGAAAGAAGAAACATAGAAATTATTGAAAAAGTAAGAAACTTGTAGTATGAAGAAAATTATCTATATATCTAGAATTAAAAATTATAAATACAACAAACTATCTAATAAACAAAAAACTTAGCAGAGCTAATAAAGATCAAATAATAAAAGAAAGATGGACAAAGAAAAATCCATTAGTTTGTCATTAGAGAATTATTAAATTTTTGGTCTATTTACATGTATCTAAAGAAGATAGGTCCAATTTTTAATCAAAAATTCTAAAATGTGTTATGTTAGAATACAGCAATAGAAAGAAAGTTTATATACTTCATTATTTAATAAAAAAGAAGATTTTTTTTAGCAAAGTTGTAGTATTTTTTGAATCTAGAGTTGAGTGTAAATTTTCAAAAACAAAAGATAAAGTAATTATTGAGAATACATAATTATTTCTAAAATCAACATACTTGAGTGATGAAAATAATCAGTTCCAAAGGGAGATAAATGAAAAAATTAACCAAGTTTTTGTGCAAAAAGAACATATTTATTTTCCATAAGAAGAACCAATCAAAGAGTCATTAGAAGAAAATACATCTTTGATAATAGGAGCTAATATTTCAGACACAACACTTCTAAAGAAGCAAAAATTCAAATATAATTTGAATGACATATAGTTATAAAGATTAAAGAAGCTTAAGAAATCAAATACTATACTACAAAATAAGGTTTGGAAAATTGAAATCAATGAAGTTGGGGGTGCCAAGAAACTTTAATGAGGTAATCAATACAAAAAAATGAATTGATATATTTCAAAAAGAAATTGATCTCATAATAAAAATAATACATAGAACTTGATAGATTAGCCAAAAAGAATTAAATAACTTGATTTGAAATAGGTATGTAGAGTAAAAATATTTAAAAATATAAGAGTAGATTAGTTGCAAGAAGAGACTTTCAAGTTTTTAAAATTGACTACATTGAAATATTTGTTCTTATAGTAAAGTAGGTAAAAATACGATATGCTGTAGTATTGGTTCCTAGAAAGAAGTTAAGAATTAAACATTTGGATGTAAAAAAAACTTTATTGAGTAGCATTCTTGAAGAAGAAGTGTTTATAAAAGTATCAAATGGTTGGAAGAATACCAATGCAGAAGAAAAGTATGCCTGGTGAAAAAAGCTTTGTATGGATTTGAACAAGCTCTTAAAGCTTAATATTCAAAGAATAGATGTTGATTCAAAAGAAAAAAATATTAATAAGAGTAATAAAGATTATAATTTATATTATTATATTTATGTTAGAAAATATACATCATTACTTTTATATGTGAATAATTTGTTGTTAACAAAGAATGATTATGCCAATATTCAGAGAATTCAAAAGCATTAGAAAAATAAATATGAAATGATTGATTTAAAAGGCATAAAAATATATCTAAGAACTCAATTTGAAACTACTAAGTAAGAAATTTGGATGCATGAGATGCAATATATTAAAAAGTTATTTCAAAAAATTGGAATAAAAAACTAAAATCATATATTTGTATTGATGAATATATAAACCAAACTCAAGAAAGATATTGAAACAAGACCAGTCTATCTTAATAGTCTAACACTCTTTTAATCCACAAAAACATAAAACCTCATCACAAAGTAGGACAAAATGATCAGAACAAAATTGAAGAGAACTAAATAGAATAGGATACAATAGATGAAATAATTATTGAGAATATATAATTATTTCTAAAATCAACATACTTGAGTGATGAAAATGATCAGTTCCAAAGGGAGATAAATGGAAAAATCAACTAAGTTGTTGTACAAAAAGAACATATTTATTTTCCATAAGAAGAAGCAATCAAAGAATCATTAGAAGAAAATACATCTTTGACAATAGGAGCTAATACTCTAAATATAATACTTCTAAAGAAGCAAAAATTCAAATATAATATGGATGACATATACTTATAAAGATTAGAGAGATTTAAGAAATCAAATACTATATTATAAAATTATGTTTAGACAATTGAAAGCAATGAAGTTGGGGGGTTGAGAAACTTTAATAAGGCAACCAATGCAAAAGAATGGATTGATATAGTTCAATAAGAAATTTATTCCATTAAAAAGAATGGATTGATGTAGTTCAATAAGAAATTTATTCCATTAAAAAGAATGATATGTAGAAATTGGTAGATTAATAAAAAATAATTAAATTAGTTGATTTGAAATAGGTGTTTAGAGTAAAGATATATAGAACTAAAAATATTTAAAATTATAAGAATAGATTGGTTGTAAGAGAAGACTTTTAAATTTCTATATATCATTTATTATATTAAAGAAGAAGTGTTTGTAAAAGTGTCAAATGGTTGGAAGAATGCCAATGCAAAAACAAAGTATACAAGATGAAAAAGACTTTGTGTGGTTTTGAACAAACTCCTAAAACTTAATATTCAAGAATAGATGCTTATTTAAAAGAAAAAAATATTAAAAAGAGTAATAAAGTTTATAACTTATACTATTATATTTATGATAGAAAATATATATTATTATTTTTATATGTAGATTATTTTTTGTTAACAAGAAATGATTATACGAATATTGAGAGAATTTAAAAGCATTAAGAAAAAAAATAAAATGATTGATTTAAAAGTTATACAAATATATCTAAGAGCTCAATTTGAAACTATTGAGTAAGAAATCTTGATACATGAGTCACAATATATCAAAAAGTTATTTCAAAAATTTGAAATGGAAAATTCAAATTATATATTTGTATTGATGAATATATAAACCAAATTCAAAGAAGACATGAAGTCTTTATTATGTGATGCTACATACTACAAATCGTTGGTTGGATGCTAAATTCATTTAAAAATAATACAAGATATTGTCTTTACAATGTATTCTTATTCATGATATATAGATCAATCATAGGAAATACATCTTACCACTGAAAAATATATACTAAAATATCTTAAAGGTACAATCAATTATGGCATGTAGTTTTAAGTAGATGACAAAAAAAAATTGCACACTTTCATTGATGTAGATTTTACTCAAGATCTAGAATCTAAAAAATTAATTATAAACATTATACACAAATTGAGATCTTTTCTAATTTATTAGAATAATAATTTATAAGAAAAAATAGCATTATCTACAACAAAAGTATAATATAGAGCTTTATTTTAAGCTACAAGAAAAGTGATTTATTTCAAAGGATTTCCTAGAGAATTACAAATTCAAAAGAAAGTGCCAACAAAAATCTTTAGTGATAATATAAATAATATCATACTAGCAAATAATCTAGTTATGCATGCAAGAACAAAACATATTGAATTATGACATCATTATGTAAAGAAAAAGATATAAGATGGAAGTATAGAAGTAAACTTTATTTCTAATGAATACTAACAAGCCAATATCTTAAGAAAACCTCTCAATGGATTTTATCATCAATAAAATCATAAAATGAGAAGATTTTTAAAAATTCAATACAAACAAAAGATCAAATTTTTTTTTATAGATAATAGAAAAGACACTAAAGCTAAGAAAAAGTCAAAGATGAAAGAGTTTAAGATAGTGTTGTATTTCAAGCAAAGTTTTAAAAATTTTGAACTTAGTATAAGAGAAATGTTTTACCTTAACTTCACATATTGATCAACACACATATATATATATATATATATATATATATATTTAGATATTAGCCTTAATAAACTAAATAAAATTTTGATAGTTTTGAAGTACTACAAGCACTTATAGAAGGACTAGGAGCAAACTTATTTTGATACTTGCCAAAGGTTAACATCAAGATTTGATGAAAAAAATCTATAACATAATGAAAGAGTTTCAATATCGAAGTGATACATGAATAAGCTAAAAGAAAACATAATTATATTTGCAAGACATTAGAAATAAAATGAATCTAAAAAATTTAAGAACAAATACAAGAAAAAAATATATATAAATAAATAAAAAAAAAATTATCAAAGACAATGATTGAAGAAAAATTATAATTTCAATAAGAATGAAAAAAACAAGCAACATATTAGAAGAAGAAAACTAAAATTTAGAGAGATAGTTAGATATTATGAAAGAAACTTTAGTTTTAGTTATGTCATCTTTGTTATATTTTCTATAAGTCACAATACTACTGTAAGATAAAAATAAATACGACTTCAATTATTATTATTAAAATAATAGTATGTATGAGTAAGGTTGTGTCATTATAAGGTAGACTTTATTGGTACTATTTATAAATGATTTGTAATTTATGAATTGATATTTATCATGTGCTAAGTGATAGATGGTACCAGTATCAATGAGCCATTATGTATCTTTGGTTTTTCTAGACTTAGGCAATTTTTCTAAGCAAAAAACTTGTATAATCTAAACATGGGCATAAAAAAATATATATATAATTTTTCTACTTATTCTTGCTTCTATAGGTATTTATTTTTGTTGTTTTCATGATTTTTTTTTTGTTGAATTAGCAAAAATTCTTATTTGTTTTTTAAAACAATCAAAATCTCAATATCCTATTTTTTAATAATATAGACAAGAAGTTATAGGTTTGTTTATGGTCTTTTGGAGTGGGTTTGAAAGATTTTCATTTAGTCTTTCTTTTGTATCTTACAAAGAAAACATGTGAATAAAAAAAAAAACCTTTTATAGCAATTTTTTTTATGTTAGAATTTTAAAAAGTTTCAAAAGTCTTGTTGTTTTTGTTATGTAAAGCATTAGAATCACAGTTTTATAATTGGATGGCAGAAACTTTATGACAGTGAGAAGTTCTATTTGAAGAGAAATAATAACTCCTATAGAATTGCATTGTTGAAGTACATTTTTTAAGTTGTATATATATTGGATTATTGATTCTGTGGATTTCATCTTTTGAGTGATGAATTTTTCTTATAGATGGGCTTGAGTGATTATGTCACTAGCAAAGTATGCATTTTCAAGGACAAGCCATGCTTCATTGGCTTTCTATGATACTTTGCCATGAAAAAAAAAAAAAAAAAAAAATCTATACAATCTTAAATTGCTACTAAAGCAATATGATCCTTTTATATTCAAACAAGGATTTTAATTTGATTAATTAGTAGTGAAGTTGATGTTTCATTCACTTCTTGAATTAGTATTGGTTGTATTATTTTTCTTGAAACTACATCTTATAAATTTTATATTTTAAATTTCATCTAATTTTTTTTTATCTAGATGGAATATTACGAGCTATCAAAATTAGGCTATTTTTTGATAACAAGGCTATTTGAAACTATATTTTTTTAAAGAAAAAAAAGAATATTTGTTGGCATTCCAACTTTCTATATAGAATGTCTTCTACAAATCCTTCTTTTTCTATCTTTGATTTTTTTTGTTTTGTCAAGTTTTTATCATAAAACTTTTTCAAAGCTTTGCTTTGATACTATATGAAAAGTAACTGAATTAAGAATTTTGGTAGATAAAATGTAAATTTCTTATTATTTTAAAGTATATATACAGAAGTTTTTATTATGTCAAGAGATGAGCAACTTATTAGGTCATGCCTCTTTGATAGGGTGCGATGTTTCAATCAATTTTTTTGTTATATTTGGTTACTTATGTAATTGTTTCTAATATAACTTCCATTCCAATACAATACATCCTTATAATAATATAATTTTTGTTGCTCAACCTTATTTGTTGGATTTCAAAAACTTGCCTTAGTTAAAGAGAGTTTGCTTAAACAAAAAAATATTATGTTTTTTTTTATTGTAATTAGAATTTTTAAGAATATTATTAGACTTAAATTTTTTTTTCCAGATTATATTTTATAAGTATAAATTTTACAAATTGGCTCAAACTTTGTCTATAAAAAAAATATATTATGAAATAATTATGTTATTGAAACTAATATATATATGTAAAACTATAAAAAATATAAGTTCATAATTTTTATGTATTACTATTATTATTATATATCACATCCATAAGACTTATAGTAATCAAGTAGAAGATTTATTATTCTTTATAATATAAAAATATATTAATACATACTAAATATATATAAAATGAATTTAATCTAAAATAAATTATTATTATTATTTGATGAAAAAATTCAAAGTATTTTCTTTTAAAATAAATGATTAGAATTTTTTTTGTAAATAAAACATAATATAGAAGCTGACAAATATTTTTCAAAAAAATTAATATTATAAATTATTGCTGCCAGTATTCCATCAATTTCAATACGTCATCTCCTATACCATTAAAAAATATCAACTTGTGCAGAATATAAAGAAACTTATATTTTCTCCAAAGCTTTTTTAATTCAATAGAGGTGTCGTGGTGTAACACGAGTATACCGTGAAAATATAAAGAAAGGGGAATTTTATTAATGTTCAGTTACCTCGAATATTGGGAGTAACGACCAACTCCAGTGCAAATACTGAGTGGCCAAGTTCAGTCACCCTGTTACAATCAGCCGAGGCATACTGAAATGCTCCGTTCGATTCTAATAACGGGAGTCAGTAGGAAGAGAAAGGACCAATTCACACGATGGGTGAGCTTGATTTGAAGAGCCAATTGGATCCAATTTCAAGAATCCAATCTGGGTCCTCTTACCCAATATGAGACCTGAATTGGCCGGGCAACTCAATGCAGTCTAATTACGGGAAAATCCAAGTCTTACTACGGGCCTCAGCCAATCTGACGTGAAGGACCAATTTGATCCAATTACGGGAACATCCGGGTCTTACTATTGGACTCTTAGCCAATATGAGACCTGAATTGGTCGGACGACTCAATATTGTCCCGATTACGGGGTTTCGATTCTGTTTTAGGCTGTCCTGTTCTCTGTGCCGTTTCAGGGAACATTATTTTCGGTAAAAGGATCTCTCAAAGGTAAAAACGGAGGTTAAAGCTCTGACGGCGAGAACCAATTTCAGATCCAAGCTCTGACGGCGGGAGCCAATTTCGGATCTAAGATGGAAGATTGAAGAAATTCAGAATTAAGGTTAAGAAATGGGGAGGGGAGAAAATAGTTTTTGGAAGGTTTTGAAGGATCGAGAGAGCTAGCTTCATGCTTCGGGCGGGGAAAAAAGACTAAGAATTGGGTTTTTTTTCTTCATAGGGTTTTGGAAAGACTGAGGCAATCGTTGCTGAAGTCAGTGTTGTAATGGTGTATCGGGATTTTTAATGAAGTGGGTTTGATTACTCTTGACTGTTTTATAAAATCGAGTTACGTCTGTGATGAAGAATTAAAAGGGTGTCTATAGGATTGAGTATGCGGAGTGAATGAAATTTAATGGGTTAATGTAACGAGACAGTCAGTGGATACAAGATCGTGAGTATAAAGTGGTATCGAAGATTAGCAGTTTGGGTTGTTTGGGGTTCTCTGTAATGTCTAGAGACCTACCGGCTGGGACAAAAAGGACTTCGACGAGCAGTCGAAGGGCATCCATATAGATGTACGGTGTATTTTTGAAGTTGTTTATAATCCAACAGTCAAAAAACTGATATACTGTTTGAATATTAGCGAATCTCTATACTACCTTCTACAGCCAGATGTCCGGTGCGTTCTTGAGCAGGAAAGCACATAATACGACAAAAGTGGTGAACCCGACGTGAAAGCTTGAGGTGGAAGGTATTGGATTTCGTTTGATTTTAATTTTATTTTTATGGAGAACGAAAATAAAAATTTTGAAGGATTTTTGGGAGGAGTTTCTGGTGGGGGTTCTTCTAAAGGACAACGTATGCACATGGATCCATCTATTGCTAGTATGTTTCAAGCCTTCTCATTGTCAATGCAGCAACAGCAAAGCAATGATCAAAAAGAAGCTTTGGCAACCAAAGCATTGCAAGCAGTGGTCAATAAAATTGATCAATTTGATGGAATGAATATTTCAAGGTATTTAAGATGTTATGTTTGTGAAATGGAATTAAATCGGGTTTCTCAGAAGAAAATGGTTGAATTATTTGGACTTGCCACGATGCCGAAGATAAGAGACCATATTACATCGATTACGGATCGTTATGGGAATTCATGGGAGGTTTTTTCACATGCATTGAAAGACGAATATTTCTTGAAAGATGCTGATCGCGTTACTAAGAAGCTGTTTCTGGGATGGATTGAACGGCCCAATAAGAATTTGCAAGCAACAGAGCTACTAAGGGAATTTGAGAGGCAGTGCTCTCAATTATCGAAGGTAGAAAAATTGACATTGGAGCCGAACAAAGTTGATCTATTTCTTCAAGCTGCTGATGGAGAATTGCAAGAGAAATTAGAACTCCTTCTTGAAGACAAAGAAGAAGAGGAAGGATTGACAACAAAGTAGAAGAACGTTGAAGATGCGGTAGGATTGCTTACAAAAAAAGAAAGAAGGAAGGATAGGAGCAATATTCCAAAAACAGTACAAGCACCCAAAGCTCCAGTACGTACAACACCACCAACAATGCCTACAGTTCAACCTTCGACATCCTTGTCAAAGAAAGCAAATATGGGGATAGAAGAAATTATATGAGGAATGCGAGATCTTCAAATCAAATTGACAAGACTTGAAGAGAATACTTCAACAAATAATTTGAAGAATGTTTCAAAACAAGGATATGTACAAAGATGCATTTGGTGTGATGACACTTCATACACTAGGAAACATTGCAATAAATTTAATAATATGATACGGCAAGGAATTATTTGCTGGAAAGATGGAAAGATAGCATTAAAAGATAGGGAGGATCTTCTTCAAACCAATTTTGGCAAAGGAGGAATGAGAGCATTGGTTCAAGATTACTTAAAAGAGCATAAAACAACAACACGAGAAAGTGCAAGTTATGGTGCTAGAGTAGATGATGACCTTGGTGGAAGTATGGAAACTAGTGAGTTTTGGGCTTTTGCCGTTTCTACAATACAAGAAGGAAAATTACCTTGAGAAGCGTTATTGAGGACTGCAGCTACAATACGAGGTAGAACAGGTTGAGGGGATCTTGTTGAGTCTCTTTCAGTTCATGCATATATTGCTAAGAGCCAACATGAAGCTTTGATGGAAGAAAAGAAACGAGGAAATTTTGATGATACGAGAGAAGGAAATTCTTCTAAGAGTCAAACTCAAGGAGACAAGGCTCGGGAGGCAGCTTCACAAGAATTACCTGTAAAAGATACCTCAGCATCATTGGAAGAAAAAACAAAGGAGACAAAAGATAAGGGCAAATCAATTGCTTATAAGCTACTTTCTAACATTGAAGCGGCAACAAATTCGAAAGGGGTGTTGGAAGAACGTATATTAAATGCTAAGGTGGAATTCACATTGAAAGAAGTCTTGAAAATTGCAAAGAAGGAGTTTCATGATATTATCATTGACAGCATTAAGCGAAAGAGTCAATTAATGGGCGAAACTGGAATGAGTCATGCTATTGAAGCAAGAATATATAAAGATGAAAAAGAGGTTGATATTGGTTACAAGCAACCAATAAATAAAAAGAATGGGTATAATCAACGAGTACGTTTCGAAGATTATAGTGATAAGGAAATGAAAACTTTGAGCCATTATACTCGAAAGCATTGAACAAGGGCAACTATTGAGGTATTGGTGAAAGTAGGAGATATCGAAGAACCAATTGTTGCTTTAGTCGACCATGGTTCTAAAATAAATCTCATGTTTAAAGATCTTTATAAGAAGCAAAAATGGCCAATTGATATGGAACATGGATGGGCAATACGAGCAGCTAATAACACACGGGGTGAATTATATGGAGCTTGTCCAGATGTCAAAATTCGGATTGGGGATGTTACGACGGAACAACATTTCTTTGTTCAAGATAAAATGTCTTATCCGTTGATTTTAGGACAACCTTATATCACGGCAATACGGATGGAAACAAAAGTACTTGACAATGGTTCTGCTTATAGAAGGGTACGTAGCGAAGACGGGAGGAAAGTTGTACAATTTCTAACAGTACCTCCTAACCATGAATGGAATCGAGATAGGTTGAGGGAGAAACCATTGCCAAAGATTGTTGAAGGATTTAAGGATTTTGGGGAGGTACCACTATAAAGCGAGATTATGGAGGTACAAAAGAGGAGGTACTCTCGCGAGATGAAGGTGCCTTCGATGCAAGTTTTATTGGTATATTGGAGAATAGAAATATTATGTATAAGAAAGTTGATGATTTTAAAAGAAAAGAAAGAAAAAGATTATATGATATTGAAGGAAAATTACGCAAGTTAGATACATTGTAAGATGATGGGAGGATTTTAGGTATTTATGAAGAAAATGGACTGGAAGATTCATTGGAATTGATTACATCTATTGGGTCAGGAGATAATGATAAGATTGTTGAGATTCATTCAAGAGAGGTTTATACCATACTTGAATCTTTTCAAGCACCAGAAGTCACTGTAGAGACGAGATATAAAACAGCAGATAAGAAAGTAAAGCCTGTTGCCGGACTATTACCAAAAGATTCTAAAGAACAAATGGGAGAAGCATCAAAAGAAGCAAGTTTAAGAGATCCAATGAGAATTGGACATCAGTTTACTAAAGAGACTTTTGAAGAATTGAAGATTGGTTCTGATGGTTCTTTATTGCTAGAGGAAATTACTTGCTTCAAAAAGATGTTGGCTAAACAAGGTAGATCGTTTGCTTTTGAATTTCATGAAATTGGGTGTGTGGATCCGAATATTATAACACCTATGGTTATCTTCACTGTACCGCATGTACCTTGGAATCTAAGACCGATTCCAGTACCAAGGACACATTTACCTAAATTGGTTGAATTATTAAAAGAAAAGATGAAGATGAAAATATTGGAACCCTCGTTTGCGCCGTATTCTAGTCGATGGTTTACGGTACCTAAGAAGAATGGGTCACTACGGTTTATTCAAGATATGCAACCAGTGAATGCAGTAACTGTAAGGAATGCAGGAATTGGACCTATTGTAGATGAATTTACAGAGGCGTTTATAGGAAGGGCGATCTATTCAATGGGTGACTTGTATTCAGGTTATGATCAATTTCAACTTGCTGAAGGAAGTAGAGATATGACAATAATGAGGACACCACTTGGATTGGTTAGAATGTGCACTCTTCCTCAAGGTGCGACCAACTCAGTTGTGCATATGATGAATGGGATGAATAAGGTATTGAGAGATTTTATTCCGGAAAAGACTATGCCTTTTTTGGATGATGTTCCTATAAAAGGGTGCAGAGAAGGAGTGTAGAATAAGTAGTTATTTGCTGATTTGTAGATACTTAGTTTATAGTGTAAACAAGGATAGATGATTGTTGGAAAGGTAGTTCAGTAGTTAAAATGGATGAATAGTTAGGAAAAGCAGTTTTCATTAGAGATGTAGCAGTTGGTATCTCGTGGTAGGATAAGGAGGATGAGAGAGAGGAAGAAACTGCCATTACTGTGATAGTATGAGCCGGGGTTAGCGTTGTGCTATCTCTTTTCTTTTGTTGTTATGTTCTTTGAAATAAGAGTATTGAGAGTTTCTGAATATTGTGAAGTGAATCATGGAATGAAAGTGTGAATGGAATTATATGTTATTGAAGGGGAAGAAGAAAGATTGAATGCTGAAATCTGAATGTAGTTCAGCAGAGAGAATGAGTCTGTGTTTGTGTGAAACACTGTAATGTGAATGGTAGTTATGTGTGAAGAATTCCAGTAATTGGAATGACGGTAATTGTGTGCTGAAGCTGTGATGTTGCGGTATTACAGTTGGAGATTATAACAATGAAGATATATTGGTGGAAATAACAGTTATTGGTATGACTGAATTGTTGTAAGGAAGAGATTGATAAGGTGAAAGGAGAGATTATAGTTTCCTTGTGTACTTAGACAATGGAAATAGAGACGATACATTGGAGGTAATTAATTGTGTGACCCTAACATGAACGTTTAAGCAACTAGTCACTCCCTGTGTTCGAATTCCCCTATACAGGTTTATTCTGGGAGGTTTCTTTCGAAATAAGTAAAACGACCAACCACATTTTGGCGCCGCTGTCGGAGAGTGATAATAGCTTTGAGTGTTAGGAATTAATTACAAACGTGTGAGAAAATGGGCAATGGAAGACGATTTCAGTAGTGTTTGAAGAAAGATTATGGTTAATAAGAATGAGAGCATTGCATCGAGGAAATTAAATCAGTTGAGAGCAAGGCAGGGAAGAGCTCAAGGAAGGAACTTGCGTAGAGAGGAGCAAGAACGTAATCTTAAAAGGAAGCATCGACAGAATTGGATTAAACGATGGTTGCAAGCTTGTCAGCACATCCAAACATATCAAAAACCGGACAGACTGTTAATTCTGCAGTCATATGTACCGTTAGAAAAACTGCCAAGAATACTCGCGGGAAATTTTGTTAACATTCCAGTGGAAATCTTGAGGCCGTTAACTGAAAGAGAAGGAGGCATAGAAGTATTTGGTACTCCATTGGGTAATTTTCCAGTAAGGGGTACCGCTAAAACGAGCAATAGGGGCTCTGCAGATTGGCATGAATTGGTCACCAATAAAGGCAACTATATCGTATTTCAAAATCTGACTTTTTCACCTGCAAGTCAACCAACAAAACTATTTGCGAAGAATAACAGTAAAGCAAGGACCGCTAAGAGCTCGGTAATTAGAGTAAGGGAAAGCAGAGATTATTTTAAAATAAATTTCAGAGGAACAGAAAATTCAATGGCGACAGGAGGACCAGCCGTTCTGATTGCAGTTCAAATGGGTACCTTGGGCGATCGTACGACTAGCGTCGCACCATTACCTACTTTTTGTGGTTTGCTAGGTGCGGACCCAGATCAACATTTGTCTCAATTCTTGACGGCGTGTGTAGCCAATAATGGAAGGACAGAAGAAATTTGGCTGAGATGGTTGCCAGCAACACTAAAAGACACAGCGTTCGAGTGGTATAATCGCCAATCTGTAGGTCAATTTATCAATTGGGAGGCATTGAAAACGATATTTTTAGCCCATTTCTGACCAATTGGTTTTGAAGAACGTCTTCAAGAAAGATTAATGAACAGCAGAATGGTACCAGGGGAAGCGGTACAGTCATATTATGGTCGTGTAGCAGATATACTTCGGAAATGGCCAAATAACCAAATGTCGGAATCGTTT